>NW_028270143.1:83675467-83975862 GCF_037043375.1 Chiloscyllium plagiosum
CGGGTTCAATTCCCGCCTCAGGCGACTGACTGTCTGGAGTTTGCACATTCTCCCCGTGTCTGCGTGGGTTTCCTCCGGGTGCTCCGGTTTCCTCCCACAGTCCAAAAATGTGCAGGTCAGGTGAATTGGCCATGCTAAATTGCCCGTAGTGTTAGGTGCAGGGGTAAATGTAGGGGAATGGGTCTGGGTGGGTTGCGCTTCGGCGGGTCGGTGTGGACTTGTTGGGCCGAAGGGCCTGTTTCCACACTGTAAGTAATCTAATCTAATCTAATCTAACTAATTGTCTACCCTTGCTAATATATCACCTCCAACATCATGGGTTCTTATCTTATTAATGAGCCTAACATGTGGTACCTTTTAAATGCCTCCTGAAAATCCACATAAATTACGCCCACTGATTGTCTTTTGTCTAGCCTGCTTCTTGTCCCCTCAAAATTCTAACAAATTTGTCAGGCATGATTTGCCTGTCATGAAACCATGTTGACTCTTTTTGATTATATTTCGTGCTTCTAAATGCTCTGCAATTATATCTTTTATAATAGACACTAACATTTTCCCAATTTCGGATGTCAAGCTAATTGGCTTATAGTTACCTGGTTTTGCTTCACTCCTTTTTAAATAGGAATTTAAACTGGGAGATCCTCTTGTGGCTACTAGAGGCTATCCGTATAAAATAGTTACCAAGGAATCCGAATGGAAATTCAGAAAAAATATCTTTAACCACAATTGTGAGATTGTGGAATTCGCTACTACGGGAAATGATCGATACAGATAGTACCGATGCATTTTAAGAAGAAGTAGAATGTGAGGCTGAAGGGAATAGGTTATAGATAATGTGGTTATAGAATATAAAATTAGGAAAGATGGAGTAAGGTTCATTTGGGGCATAAACACTAGCATGGATGATTTGGGCTGAATGGCCTTGTTCTATGTGGTTTATCATATGCAACCCTCAACCTCCAGCCAACAAGTACTAAGTACCATTACTTAAGGCAACATAGAAGTATAAATGTTCAGAGGGAATGGAAATGAAGTTCAACTGGTTATTAAGGAATACTAAAACAATTCTACCCACAATGTTAACGTAGCATGAAAATGATTGCAGTAGAATGTAATTTATGAAATATATATCTTACTTGTGCACCTAATTATTTTCATTTTGGAATTCAGCAATTTATAACTCAATCTTTTATGAATAGATACATATGAAAAGTTCATTGTCTAAATTACTAAATAAAATGATACTGAAATTTGAGTTGCCAGCCAGTAATACAATTGTAAAATATTAGAATTTAACTGTAGTATAGGATTGAATAGAATTAGAGTTCAAGTTTGAGCCTTCAATGACAATAAATATAAAACTTAGTTTATCAGTGAAAGGCAATTTTAGACTGAACTACCAAGCTCCTCATTATCAAATTTTCAAAACCGTTCTTTTTGGAATCTGTGCTGAGCATGATGTATAGCTTTTCTTCAAGTTTATTCATGAAACCTGAATCAGTTATTTTAGATCAGATGAAATAAAGCCTCTTGATCTAGACTTACCAATGCCTGTTGAAATGGATTTATTTGTCTTTCCTTATTTACTCAGTACATGACAAAATCATTGAATTCCAATGCACAAGAAATGCATATTGTTCATACCTTCCTTTATAAATGCTTGGATGAAGTAATTATTCACGTTATCGATGACTCCAAGTTCTTTCATGATTGTCACTTATTTTCTGATTATTCCCTTCCTGTTATACTGCTGGGGATTAGTTTTACCAGTTCTTTAAATTCACTTGTGGGACGTGGGCATCACTGGATGGGCAGCATTTATTGCCTGCCCCTAGTTGCTCTTGAGAAGCTGGGGGTGAGCTGCCTTCTTGAACTGCTGCAGACCACATGCTGTAATTTGACCCACAATGCCTTGAGGAAGGAAATTCCAAGATTTTGAACCTATGAGTAAAGAAATGGCAAAATATTTCCAAGTCAGGATAGCGAGCGCCTTGGAGGGGAGCTTGCAGGTAGTGGTCTTTCCATAAGTCTGCTGTTCTTGTCCTTCTAGATGTTAGTGCTTGTGGGTTTTGAAAGTGCTGTCTATCGATCTTTGGTGAATTTCTGCAGTGCACTGTTGCTACTGTGAGTCTTTGGTGGAGGGAATGGCTGTTCATAGATGTAGTGCCAATCAAGATGGCCGCTTTGTCCTGGACGGTGTGAAGGTTCTTGAGTGTTGTTGGATTGCACCGATCTATGCATGTGGGGAGTATTCCACCATACTTTTGACTCGTGCCTTGTAGATGGTGGACAGGCTTTGGTGAATCAGGAGGTGAGTTACTCACTGCAGTATTCCAAGCCTCTGATCTGCCCTTGTAGCCACTGTATGTAGCAAGTCCAGTTGAATTTCTGGTCAATGGTAATTCCCAGGATATTGATGGTGGGGGAATTCAGTGATAGTAACACCATTGAATGTCAAGGGGTGGTGGTTAGATTGTCTCTTATTGGAGGTGGTCATTGCCTGGCAGTTGTGTGATACAAATGTTACTTGCCACTTGTCAGCCCAAGCCTGAATATTGTCCAGACCTTGTTACATTTGTACAGGACTGCTTTAGTTTCTGAGGAATTGTGAATGGTGCTAACATTGTCCAATCATCAGTAAATAACCCCAGTTCTGTCCATTTGATGGAGGGTAGTTCCTGGATGAAGCAGCTGAAGATGGTTTGGGCCTAGGACACTACCTTGAGGAACACCTGCAGAGATGTCCTGGAACTGAGATGACTGACCTCCATCAACTACAACCATCCTCCTATGTCCCAGGTATGACTTCAACCAGTGTAGAATTTGCCCCCGATACCCAATGATGCCAGTTTTTTAGGGCTCCTCGATACCACACTTGGTTAAAGGCAGCCTTGATGTCACCCTCACTTCACCTCTGGAATTCTTCCGTTCATGTTTGAATCAAGGCAGTAATCAGGTCAGGAGATGAGTGGCCCTGGCAGAGCCCAAAATGGGTATCACTGAGCAGGTTATTGCTGAGCAGGTGCTGCTTGATAGTACTGTTGATGACACCTTCCATCAGTTTAATTGTAATTGAGAGTAAACGGATAGGGACAGTAGTAGGTTGTATTTGTCCTACTTTAAATGTACAGAGTATACGTCGACCATTGTTCACATTGCAAGTTTTTTTTTAGATTAGATTAGATTACTTACAGTGTGGAAACAGGCCCTTCGGCCCAACAAGTCCACACCGCCCCGCCGAAGCGTAACCCACCTATACATTTACCCCTTACCTAACACGATGGGCAATTTAGCATGACCAATTCACCTGACCTGCACATTTTTGGACTGTGGGAGGAAACCGGAGCACCCGGAGGAAACCCACGCAGACACGGGGAGAACGTGCAAACTCCACACAGTCAGTCGCCTGAGGCGGGAATTGAACCCGGGTCTCTGGCGCTGTGAGGCAGCAGTGCTAACCACTGTGCTACCGTGCCGCCCAAAGTGTTGTAACTACACTGGAAGAGCTTGGATAGGGGACCAGCAAGTTCTGGAGAACAAGTCTTCAGTACTATTGTCAGAATGTTGAGAGGGCCCGTAACCTTTGCAACATCCAATGCCTCCAACAATGTTTTAATATTACATGGAGTGAATCAAATCATCTGAAGACTGGTATCTGTAATGCTGGGGACCACTGGAGGAGGTTGAGATGGATCATCCCCTCAATGCTTCTGATTGAAGATTGTTGCAAATGCTTCAGCCTTATCTTGTGTACTAATACAAGCTCTTCCATCATTGAGGATGGGGATATTTGTGAAGCCTCTTCCTGTAGTGAGTTGTTTAATAGTGCACCATCATTCAAGACTGGACGTGGCAAAACTGCAGGGCTTAGATATGATCCAATGGTTGGGAGATTGTTTAGCTCTATCAGTTGCTGCTTATGCTGCTTGACATACAAGTAGTTCTGTTTGGTAGCTTCACCAGGTTGACACCACATTTTCGGATATGCCCAGTGCTGTTCCTGGCATGCCCTCCTGCATTTTCCATTGAACCAGGGTTGATCCCCTGGCTTGATGATAATAGTTGTGTGGAGGATATGCCACACCATGAGGTTACAGATTGTACTGGTGTACAATTCTGCGGCTGTTGATGGCTTACAGCACCTCATGAATGCTCAGTCTTGAATTGCTAGATCTGTTCAAAGTCTATCCCATGTAACATGATGATAGTGCCACACAACACAATGGAGGGTATTCTCAATGGAAGGCAAAACTTCATCTCAACAGGACTGTACGGCAGTCACTCTTACCACCACCATCATGGATAGTTGCATCTGCAGCTGGTAGATTGGTAAGGATGAGCTCGAGTATGTTTTTCCCTCTTATTTGTTCTCTCATCGCCTGCTGCAGACACAGTCTAGCAGCTCTGTCCTTTAGGACCTGACCAGCTCGATCAGTAGTCCTGCTGCTGAGCAATCCTTGGTGGACTACATTTTGCACCCTTGACACCCTCAGTGTTTCTTCCAAGTATTGGTCATCATGGAGGAGCACTGATTCATCAGCCAAAAAAGGATATTACTTGGTAAAGACAGGAGGTTTCCTTGCCCATGTTTATCCTGAAGCCATAAGATTTCATGGCATCCAGAGTCAATGTTGAGGACTCCCAGGGCAATGCCCCTTTCACTCTATGCCACTGTGCCCCACCTATGCTGGGTCTGTCCTTCTGATGGGACAGGACATAACCAGGGATAGTGATGGTGGTTTTCAGGACATTGTCTGTAAGGTATGATCCCCTGAGTATGGCTATATCAGGCTGTTGCTTGACTAGTCAGTGAGTTAGCTCTCCCAAATTTGGCACTAGCCCCCAGATGTTAGTGTGGAAGACTTTACAGGATCCACAAGGCTGTTTCTGCCATTGTCTTTTCCTTTGCTTCAATCGATACCAGGTGATCCTTCCAGTTTCATTTCTTTGTTGAGATTTTGTAGCAACTGATACAATTGAGTAGCGTGCTAGGCTTTTACAGAGGGCAATGAGAGTCAACCACATTGCTGTGGGTCTGAAGCCAACCAAATGAGGGTGGCAGATTTCCTTCCCTGAAGGACTTTAATGAACCGGATGGGTTTTTCCTACAACAGCAATGGTTTCATAGTCATCAATAGACTTTAATTCCAGATTTTCTTTTGTTGATTTCAAATTCCACCATCTGTAATGGTGGGATTGCCCAAAACAGTAGCTGAGTTTCTGGATTAATAGTCTAGCAATAACACGACAAGGTCATCACCTCCCCAAATACATAATCTCACGTATTTTTTCATGTCTCTCCTTCTTTCTTGTAATCCTTTTAATGTAGCTCTGGATCTTCCATATTCATATTGATGAATCATTACTCATTCTCTCTGCATCATTTTCACAGGCATTTTCTTGCTATCTAATTTTCACAATTTGTTCATTAATCAATTTCAGTCATTTTTTTAAAAATCTGCAATGGTTGGCTTTGACAATACATTTTTCTTGCAAGCTCAGCATTATGTCTTTAAAGGTATTTCACTTATCAGTGACTGAGCTGAGAATGTTTTTAGTTTGTTGTCTCATTAAATCCAATTCAAACCATTTCGAAGTCATGCACTCGGCTACTCGCTTCTGCATTGTCCACATTTCTGCAATATTAATGAATATCAGATTAAGATGAGCTTTGTTTCTCCTTGCTTCCTTGATGCTCCATTTGCTTGCAGAGGTCTCCGGAGGAAGTGTTCTTTACTGTTGAGAAGTAATGTGGAGCGAAATGGAGACATAATTGTAAGAATTGTAGGGTAGTCTGAAATCTTCCTCAGAGGGGTGGCAGGTTGGCTCAGTGGTTAGCACTGCTGCCTCACAGCGCCAAGAACACGGGTTCGCTTCCAGCCTTGGGTAACTGTCTGTGTGGAGTTTGCACATTCTCCCTGTGTCTGTTTGGGTTTGTTCTGGTTTCCTCCCACAGTCCAAAGATGTATATGTCAGGTGATTTGGCCATGCTAAATCGCCCATAGTGTTAGGTGCATTAGTCAGAGGGAGATGTGTCTGGGTGGGTTACTCTTTGAAGGGTCAGTGTGGACTTGTAGGGCCAAAGGGCCTGTTTCCACACTGTAGGGGATCTAATCTGCCCCCAAGTCATGGGAAGAGGGTGCATTTTCTCTTTTCCTTAGTGCAGAGACTTTCAGCCAAAGTGAATAAAACAGAATCCCAGCAACTCGAGGTTTTCCCCTGAATATTCTACTCCAATATCTCCCATTTGTAGACAATGTGCCTGCATTCAAACTTCTCATCCCCTCACAAATCTGTGCATTGAAAAGTAAAAAAGGATTTGGAGTGTGAAATTGGTCTCAGACAACATCATAAATATGTCCTTTAATACAGATTTAATTGGAGTCAGTGAAAACAAAACCAGAGACTTTATTGCTTGTTCTGGGATACTGTGCAAAACTATTAGCATCTTCAAATATTTACTTCATTTTTGTCATCTAAATTTTGAAAAAAGTTAGGGGAATCTGTGAAGCAATATTCTGGCTGCCAGATCATCATCCAAATTGTAAAGAAAAGAATCTATCCTTACCCTAGTTAGAAGACATGTGGCTAAGAAAGTGTTCATCCCGCCTTACATCAAAGTTCCTAAATATGACTTTAATCTCAAAGTTTTTTTAAAAAAAATATTTATTCATGAGATATGAGCACTACTGTCTAGGCCATCCACAGTTGCCCCTGAGAAGATAGTGATGAGTTTTTCTTGCATTGCTGCAGCCCACAGAGTTGTAAGGAAGGGAGTTCCAGATCTTGAACCAGTGACAGTGGAGGAGTAGCAATATGATCCCATCACAGGGAAACTGGCAGATGCTGTAAAAACTAATCTAAAATTTGCTTGAGTAACTGAAATGAAAAGAGTTGGAAAGAAATATGACACGTAAAGGTGACCTAATGATTAGAAATGCTTGAATGAATTAATGTGTCTGAAAGAATGTGTGTGTAGATTAAGTGTTGTAACTCAGCAGTAATGGACTGAAATGTCACAGTAACTCTCAAAGGCTGGAGTCTTGTTTTAAAATAAACCAAGACATCAGATGTGATAATATAGACCTATTATGTACACCAAATTGTGATATGTAAATAACATACACTTGTTTGGATGACATAAAAGTGGCAACAACTGAGCAAGCTAAAGCTGAGGTTGACATACCTTTAACGCAAGAGATAAGCTTGTATCAAGTTTTCCTCCATCTGCCCCATTTCAGCCAAGCTTCTTTCAACCTCATCAACCATTATCTGATGCCTGTGCTCTCCAATCAATAACTATGTCAGTGATGTAATATGAGGTTCAAGTATTTATAGAGTCTTAGAGAGTTACAGCATGGAAACAGACCCTTCGGTCCAACCCGTCCATGCCAACCAGATATCCCAACCCAATCTAGTCCCACCTGCCAGCACCCAGCTCATATCCCTCCAAACCCTTTCTATTCATATACCCATACAAATGCCTTTTAAATGTTGCAATTGTACTAGCCTCCACCACTTCCTATTGGCAGCTCATTCCATACTACCACCCTCTGCGTGAAAACGTTGCCCCTTAGGTCTCTTTTATATTTTTCCCCTCTCACCCTAAACCTATGCCCTCTAGTTTTGGACTCTCCGACCCCAGGGAAAAGATTTTGCCTAATAATCCTATCCATGCCCCTCATAATTTTGTAAACCTCTATAAGGTCTCCCCTCAGCCTCCGGTGCCCCAGGGAAAAACAGCCCCAGCCTGTTCAGCCTCTCCATGTAGCTCAGATCCTCCAACCCTGGCAACATCCTTGTAAATCTTTTCTGAACCCTTTCAAGTTTCACAGCATCTTTCCGATAGGAAGGAGACCAGAATTGCACGCAATATTCCAACAGTGGCCTAACCAATGTCCTGTACAGCTGCAACATGACCTCCCAACTCCTGTGCTCAACACTCTGACCAATAAAGGAAAGCATACCAACGCCTTCACTATCCTATCTACCTGCGACTCCACTTTCAAGAAGCTATGAACCTGCACTCCAAGGTCTCTTTGTTCAGCAACACTCCCTCGGACCTTACCATTAAGTGTATAAGTCCTGCTAGAAGAGACAATGGGCAGCTGTATGAAAATTGAGATTGCAGAACAGATGCTACATTGCATATTTCCCAAGTCACGTCACCCTCATCTTGGCCATTGTAATATCTTGCAGCTAGGTAGGATTTTACAAGGCACCTGAATGGCAACAATAACTATCTCAAGAAGGGTGCAAAATATCTGGCGGTCCAACACTTTTGAGGAGAAGAAAGTTCGTGCATAGTGGAGAAAGTACAGTTCATTTGTGTCACTATCTGTAATGTTCAAATTGAAAGGTTTTCTCCTACTGTACACAACAAATATTATATGTATGGAACAGACAGACATATTGAGAAACAAAGTACATTTAGGTTAAGGTTTATTGTCACATGTACATAAAAATACAGTGAATAGTTTTTTTTGTGCTATACAGAAAGTGTTGCCATGCGCCGGCGCCATCTTGAAACACGAAATATAATGCACGATTTTACTGCAGTAGAGTTCATCTTTCTCTCTTCTTGTTGTTCCTCCTCCACAGCTCCTCTAGTTGCAGCTTGACATATAATAGTGTATGAGATGAATGTACATTTACTATACCAGGCATAATTTTCAATTTGAAATGTTTAGTCAGATCTATGAGAAAGTTGAATTTTGAAAGAATACAGTGAGTGAACTGTACATTGTAAGACAGGAACGTCAATCATATCAGCTGCTTGGTCAGATTTGACACACATACAATCTGACAAACATTGGATAACCAGCACTCGAGTAAACACAATCTGATATGCACATACTATGACAAAATGTGCATACTGCCAAGCACGAACATATTTGCTGTCTTTGCCACTGCAGAATTGGGCCAAAATACAACGTTCAATACCTGGCTAAAGAATGGTTTGTTTTTTAAGCGTTCATTACAAAGAACACATTTGCACTGAGACAGCATCCAGGCATGATAATACTGAAAATTAGACATTGAACCCCAGAAATCCAATCTCAGAATTTGTTGTCATATTAACTGCTGTGGCACATTTAGTGAATTTGTTATCATGAATAGAGAGAGACTGCATTCCATTTTTACATTTGTGGGGTGATAAACTGAAATCATGCCATTAATCCTATTGGGACAAAGTGCATGGTAGCCATCTGAAGTACATCTACAGGCTTGAAATAGCACAGAATTTAGAATTGTGGGCCTTCATCTGCTCAGTCACACACAGAAAGCAGTGCAACATCACACATGTGAGCACTGTGGGTCTGGAGGGAATGCTGTTTGGAAAGGCAGTCTGACTAGATGGGATGAATGGCCCACTTCCATGTTGTAGGAATTCTACAATTCTATGACTGAGTCACATTCCAGTGCACCCTCCCTAGATCACAAATTACATGTCATTGGTAAATTAGAACCAATGGCAACCAAGTTCTGTTCAGTATCTCAGGCACAAAGTAATTTCTCATATAAATGATTGGTTCTTGACATGTGTGATATAGCTCCAGGAAGATACCAGCTGCTCTGGTTAGAGGGCAGCGAAACCAAATGGCTCTTTTCCACTGTTTCCAATTGATGCTGCCTTCTGGGGCATACTAATCCATCTACATTTTTGTGAGTAAATCTCTTACAGCATTTTCTAATGCAAGCATCATATTTAATTAAACAATATTTAAACTGCATAAACTCAGAAAAAATTGCACCAAGTTTGCAAACTTGGAAACTTTGCCATTCTTTCAGTGTCGCTGGGTAAAACTCCCTCTAACAGCCTCATGGGTTTACCTAGCACATGGATTTAAGTAGATCAAAAGGCAGCTCATCACCACTTTCTTGAACCAATTACATCTTTTAAGGATTCTATAATTCTATGATTTAAAATAATTGACAAAAGAACTAGAGAGAAGTATGGAGAGACTTCTTCACACAAGGGGTTATTAAAGTCTGTTCTTCGCATGTGCTTATTAAAGGGGGAGCATTGTCTGAGTATAGGAGCTCTTAAATTTATCTTGGAAGAAACTTTGTTTTCAATAAATTGGCAGGATATTTTTAATGCCTTGTTTTTGTTAAATATTTGCTCTTTTTTATTAATAATCCTTCATTGTTGTAGTGGTACATGATTAAAGAAGAGAGACGAGCATGTCATATTGCACTCAGCAGACCTTAGCACACCTCCCAGCCAATGACAATTGTCTCCAAAACCCAGAGGCGAGCAGGCTGGAAATTTACTGTTGAAACAAGGACATCAGCAGCAACCTTGTAACATAGGCGAAACCTAGCCAGTGCTGGTCAAGATCATTACTGCCACCATTAAACAATCCTGCTCATTCGTGGGCAGTACTGCAGTGCTTTAACTACAAAGGTAGACCAATAGGTTCATTAACCAACTGACGCAACACTTCTGTCTTTCTTCCCACTCAGGACAATGACATGTATGCCCAATCTCACAACATTGCTACAGTATGTAAACACAGGATAAATTTTTAAAAACTCTATTTTGTGCCAAATGTAAAGAGAAACTATGATTGAATATTTTTATAAGGCATGTGACTCTAATGGAAGAGTCATAGAACAAAGTGATTAGATATGTTCTAATCAACCTTTGCAGAGATGTTCTTACATACCTCTGAAGCAGGCAGCACTTGAGCTCAACCTTCTGATCCAGATTCAGGGTCATTACTACTGTAACACGAGAGCACTTTAGAACAAAATGATTAAATTCAATGATATAATAGTTATCAATACTTGTTCAGTTATCAGCAGGGTTAATTGTTTTACAACTATTCCCATGTAAAAACAGAATGCTCTTTGTCATGTTAGTGAGGGCAGCAACAAACAGATGAGTATGGAGTTAGAATGAGAAGAATAGTATATAACTTCCTACTGCGTAGATGCATAACACCCTTCTGGACAGGGGGATGTACCTTGTCTCTTTGAAAAGGATGGCCACTTTTGCAGTTGAGGGTAGAGAGGTGTGTGCAGTGGAGTGGGAGTGAAGAGAGAAATAGACAAGGCCACTTAATGCATTGGAGGCATTACATTCTCCAAAAGTATCATTGGCCCAAGATCCTAACATCAGCCCAACCACTTCCCAATTTCATACGGGCAATTCAGATGCAAGTGAGGAACCTTAATGCAGTGGTTGAGACATTTAACCATTTTACTTGATTATTCAGTTCTGTTTTAGGCAAGGGTTCTGAGATTACCAGTGAGCAGATAGATTTCACGAGTTGTCAGAGACATTAGTACACAAACAAATGTTTTTTTTCTAATTCATTCACAGGATGTGGACAACATTTATTGCCCATCCCAGTGCCACCAAGAAGGTGGTGGTGAGCTGCCTTTTGAATGCTTTTAGATGGAGTTCCAGGACTTTAACGTAGAGACACTGAAGGTATGGCAAAGTATTTCCAAGTTAGGAAGTGAGTTACTCGCTGCAGTGTTCTTAGCCGCTGACCTGCTCTTACTAGCAACAGTACTTACATGGCTCATCCAGTTGTTTCAAATCAGTGGTAACCCACAGGATGTTGTTAGTAGGGGAATCTGTGTGGAGTTTGCACATTCTCCCTGTGTCTGCCTGGGTTTCCTCCGGGTGCTCCAGTTTCCTCCCACAGTCCAAAGATGTGCAGGTTAGGTGAATCGGTCATGCTAAATTGCCCATAGTGTTAGGTGCATTCGTCAGAGGGAAATGGTTCTGGGTGGGTTACTCTTCGGAGGATCTGTGTGAACTTGTTTGTCCGAAGGGCCTGTTTCCACACTGTAAGGAATCTAATCTAATCTAATCTAATTCAGTGATGATAATGCCTCTGAATATTAAGGGGTGATGGTCAGGTTCTTTCTTGTTGGAAATTGTCATTGATTATGATTTGTGTTGTGCAAATGTTACTTGCCAATGCAACTGACAGACTAAGAAGCCTTCGAATATTGAACATGAGGAGCTGTAGATGTGGCAAGAGGGGAGGTTCTGCTCACATCACTTCTCCTTGGAGAGTGCTTTAAATGTTCCACGTATGATTGTCATCTTCTACAACGTTACTTCATCTGCTTTGCACTTCTCTCACTTCGTACTTCATTTCCCTGCTGCCAGTTTTCATCATGGTATAGAAGCACCTTATGCATTTATATCTCCATTGAGGAGAAACACCAGCACTAGCTGCCTTCCCTCAAACATTTATTGCTCACAGGGTGGAGGGACAGGACACAAGCATCCAGCACCAAGGATACAAAGCCACTAATCCAGGGCAGAAGATCAGTGCATACAACATGTTTAACCACCATTGCCTTAGGTGGCTCAGAACCTGGCAACAAATTGTTGCTGTCATCTGCAGCTCCCCCAGAACAAGCACGTCTTTTTCCCCCAGAGGTGCAGCCTTGCCAATAGAAGGTAAGACGCTTGTCTTTGGAGGGCCACCTGCATCCTCTTCTGTCCTCACTTGATTCTCTGGCTCACCCGTTGTTGGTAATTTTATCTATTCATTCTTGTGATATAGAAACTTAGCATTTTTGTCACTAGTATCTTTATAATTTATTGCCCATTCCAGTTAGATCTTGAAAAGGTGGTGATGTGTTATTTTCTCAAATCGCTGCAGGTTTTAAAACTTCATGTCCTATTGAGCCATTGTAACTCATGTTAAGGAGCCAATAATTGGAGATTCTTCTTTTGATAATTCCAGCATATCACCTTTCCCACTTTCCCTGCTTGGCAGTGCTGGAAGTGGAATGTTAATGCCATGCCATAGCTGAATGTATTACTAGAATTAAATGCCACAGCATGAGGCTCAACATGCCACAAACACAATGCCAACTTCATCTCAGCATCTCAACCCGTCGTCGGGAAATTAGCATTCTGCATTCTGCCAAATGCAATCATCCCACAATCCACATTTCCCATTATTGCAGGCTCCATAACCCTCACGCTATTTCTTCAGCAGCCATCAACTGAAAATCTCACCTGGAAGGTCCACATATATAAACTCCTAAAATGTCATGGACATGTACAAATAAAATCATAAAAAATTACAGGCTGCCTACCCTCATTTCTCGTGGACTAGATTAACCAACTTCTCTCTCATTGTTGGCAAAACTAAAGAATTGATTATTGACTTCAGAAAGAAAAAGGAGAACACGCCCCCAGCTATATCAACTGAGGTTGCGAGGATGGAGAGTGCCAAGTTCCTCAGAATGGCAATAACCAACAGCTTCGCCTAGATTTCCCACATAGATGTGACAGTCAAGCAGGCACATCGATGCCTCTTTTGCCTCAGGCAGCTCAGGAAATTCGGCATGTCCATAAGGTCCCTCACCAACATTTACAGGTACACCATTGGAAGCATTGGCGGCACGGCGGTTCAGTGGTTCGCACTGCTGCCTCACAGCACCAGGGACCCAGGTTCGATTCCTGCCTCAGGCAACTGTCTGTGTGGAGTTTGCACTTTCTCCCACAATCTAAACATGTGCTGATCAGGTGAATTGGCCAAGCTACATTGCCCATAGTGTTAGGTGCATTAGCCAGGGGTAAATATAGGGTGGGGGAATAGGTCTATGTGGCTTACTCTTTGGAGGGTCAGTGTGGACTTGTGGGACTGAACGGCCTGTTTCTATACTGTGGAGAATCTAATCTAAAAAAACTGTCTGGTGCACAACGGCCTGGTATGGCAACTCCTCTGCCCACGACCATGAGAAACCACAGAAGGTAGAGTGTACAGCCCTAAACGTCTTCCGTCAGGCAGAAGATACAGAACTTTGAACATGCGCACCAGCAGGTTCAGGAACAGTTTCTTCTTGGCAGTTATTAGATTGATTAATGTATCCTCTAAATTCAAATAATGTTAATCTTGCTAACATTGATCTTGCCTAGCGCATGCCCTTGTGACATAACCTACATGCCTCTGCCTAAGGTTTTTTTCATCCTATGATCTGTACTTCCTTACTATGATATACCTGCATTGCTTACTTCGGTACATGTGACAATCAATCAATCAATCAATAAAGTGGGACATGGGATATACTACAGCAGAAGATTGTTGTGTTTAGAACCACACCTGAGGAAGGATATATTTGCCAAGGAGGGAGTATGTCATAGATCTGACAGAATTTGACCTCGTCTCCAAAGGTTAAATTGTGAGGAGAGATACATAGAAGCTTAATGGGTGTATTGATCAAAGTTTTATACATATATAAGGCCATAGGATCGATAAAGAGAAACTATTTCCACTGGTTTGGAAATATAGATCAGAAACATACAGCCTGAAGGGTCTAGCTTGGCCTTTCAGCAGTTAAGTTAGGAAACGCTTATTCATACAAAGGGAGATGAAACTATCTTCCACAAATAATGACTGGTGTTAGATCAATAATTAATTTCAGGAATTGTGACAGGAAGGCAGATATAAGCTGCGATTGCAGATCAGCCATGATTCACACGGAACGGCAGGACAGACTTGAGGGGGGAAATGTTTTAATGCTATTGCTATAAATGTCCTTATGAAATCTCATGTCATCATACTTTGACTTTAATAACAACTGTGTGAAGAAATCTCTCCTTATTTCTCTCTAATTCTTTTGCCAATTATTTTAAATCGTAGAAACCCTACAGTGTGGAAGCAGTCCATTCAGCCCATAAAATGTATACTGACCCTCTGAAAAGCATCCCACCCAGACCAACCCAGACCCACCCTTCTACCCTATCCCAGTAATCCTACATTTCCCATGGCTAATCCACCTAGCCTGCTCATTTCTGTATACTATGGGCAATTTAGAACAGTCAATCAACCCAACCTGCACATCTTAGGACTGTGAGAGGAAACCGGAGCACCCACAGGAAACCCTCAGGGGCAGGTGGAGAATGTGCAAACTTCACACAGACAGACAACCAAGGGTTTGAGTGCTGTGACCTTTGATTACCAAACTATTTGAAACTGTTAATCCCACTTACTTTATATGGATATCTTTATCTGATCTCACCTTAAATTTCTCAATTATAAGCAGAACAATATTAGCTTCTCTAACCTTTCCACATAATTGAAGTCTCTTGTCACTGTTTTCAGACTGGTAAACCTCTTCTCTAGCAGTATTTCTCTGTGAAAGGTAGTGCCAGAGTTATACACACTGCGTTCTGGTTTTAATACAGCTATTTACAAAGCCAAATCACCCATGTACTTTATTCAGTGTCTTCTCAATCTGGCCAGCTATCAACAAAGATTTGTGAATTTGCCAGGAGAATTTGTCCTTTGGCATTTTCAGAATAGTAACAGTTAGAATATACTGCCTGTCTGTGCTGTTGATCCCAAACTACATCATTGCACAAAGCATCAAGTCACATTTGCCTTGTGAGTTCCAGTCTGTTTATCTCCTGCTAAAACCTGGTACTATCAGACTCACTGTTCATTCTGTTACCAAACTTTTTTAATCATCCTTCGTGAGCTGAAAAGTGCAGATGATGTCGGGACACAACATTATTTTGGGGAATTTATGAATGGTGTTGTTTGAGAGTGGGGATGCAATGTGTTATTACTCAAACAAGTCATCATTGGTTGTCCCTTGGTTTATGCATGATGTCTAAGCAGGGTCATGTGTTTCTGCTATGGATCTTTCTGTGCCTTAACAAGCTGATTTTCAACCCACTTACATGGGGACAGGATACCATGAGGTATTGGATGCAAGAAATGGATTTGTTTCCATTTCTTTCTGTTCTTGCTGCCACTTTGCCTCATCATTAGGGGATTTAGACTCAAGCCATTAAACAGCTTGACGGACAGGTTGTTGCCATTTGAATGATTAGTAGGAATTCCGTCACAGTCACTAATGTCAATGTAACCATACTACAGGGAGAGCTTCAGAGGGTCTTTATAGTGTTTTCTTTGTCCTCCTTTGAATTGCTGTCCATTTGACAGTTAAAAAAACAACACCTGGGAAGGGAGATATTTCTCCAACATTTGGACACTGTGTCCAATAGGCGAAAGTGAGGCTTGCAGATGCAGATGCAGATGCAGAAGATCAGAGTCAAGAGTGTAGTGCTGAAAAAGCACAGCAAGTGAAGCAGCATCCGAGAAGCAGGAGAATAAACATTTTGGGCATACTCCCTTCATTAGGAATGAGGCTTGTAGGCCAGGGGGCATTGAAATTTATCTCTCAGACCCTGGCCCACAAGCTACCTTTCTGATGAAGGGCTTATGCCCAAAACATCAATTTTCCTGCTCCTCAGATGCTGCCTGACCGGCTGTGCTTTTCCAGCACCAGACTCTCGACACTGTGTACAGTCCATTGTAGTTGGTTTGGCAGAAACTTTAACTGAATGCTTGAAGAACTGGCTTTAGGAAAGCCACTAGTGTTTGATCAATAGTCCTTCACTCAATCCAGAGGACTGCAGCAAAGGTGTTACTAGTGAAATATTTCGAGCACCCTTACGTGTCGCAGATACACAGTCCAGGACTCACTGCAATACAGGAATGTGGTGCTGACAACTGCTCTGTACAGTCAGACTTTTATTGACTTGTCGAGATCTTTCTTGTCAAATACATGCTAACCATAATTTGTAGAAGGAAGCTGGTCAAGAGTTGAATTCTTTCTCTATGGGCCATTACTAGCTGCAATGTGAAAAGATGGAGAAATGAAGAAGTTTATTTGCTCTCGGTGGTCTCGTCATTGATTCTTTTACTGAACAATAGCTAGATGATAACCAAATGCTTTTTGAATTCAAAATCTCCACCATATCTCTACACAGCCTGTTGAATGCAGAGCTTTAGCATGTTCTTCCCTTTTTCTGAGCAGGAATGACTACTTCATTCCATAACCTTTTGAAGGAGCAGAGCAGTCTCCACATCCCTAGATGATAGAATATAAGATTCAAAGCTTGGGAAGTTTATATGGCATGTTGAGACTTTTCCACCATTCAATCAGGTGATGACTGAACTTGACAGGTCTTGATCCCCAGGCCAAAAGACTTTCTAATTCAGTCTTAAATTTTATTGAAGAACTGAACATCTGAAATCAAGGGATTCACAACTTTTACAAATATCATTCTTAACTGCGTCCGAGAAGATTGGCCTCTTATTCTGAAATTGTTCTAGATTCTAAACAACATTGTTCTAAACCATGACTCAGGAGCTGCCCTGTGAAGCCCTGTCATAATTTTGAATGTTTCAATTATATCACCTCTCATTTTTCGAAACACCAGAGAATTTACCTTCAACTTAATCAGTTTTTCACCATAGGACAACCCACTCATAAGAAATAACAAGAGGAAGAAGACACTGGTAGGACAACTGTACAGGCCCCGTAATAGTAGCTACACTGTAGGACAAGGAAAGAAAAACAGAAGATAATGAGATAATAAGGACAACGTACATTAATCATGGATGACTTTAATCCTAATGTAGATTGGTTAAAACAAATTGGCCAAGATAGTCATGAGGAAGAGTTCATAATTCAATTTACACAGTGTATTCAGGACAGTTTCCTGGAATAACATATTGTGGATCCAATCAGGGATCAGGCTACTTTTAAATCTGGCAACATGTAATGAGCTAGACTTAATAAATTATCTCAGAGTAAAAGATCCCTGAGGAAACAATGACCATAACATAGTGGAATCTGGCATTCAATTTGAGAATGAGCAACCTAAATGTGGCTAAACTAAAGTAAGCACAATTACAAAGGAATGGAGGTGGAGTTTGGGTAAATGGACTATGAAAGACTTTTAGCAAGTAAAAAGCAGTTAATGAAAAATGGAAGGCCGGTAAAGGTACTTATTCATGCCGACATGAAGAATATTTCCAGTAAAAAAGAAGGATTTTAACAAGGGAATAAACCAACAATCATTAACCAAGAAAGCTAAGGGTAACATTAAATTTAAAGAAAAAATATACAAGGATGCCAAATATTAGTGGTAAGCCAATGGATTCTAAAAGCCATCAAACAAGGATCAAAATATATTAAGGCTAGAGAATTAAATTTCAAGATTAAACGAGCAAGTAATATCAAACAGATTTATTAAGGAATGGAGGAAACCTCACGGAAGGAATATAATAAAGGAAAATATGAGTGTGCATTTTGTCAAGAAGGTAAAATTACCATAGTCCTGCTGGATATAGGCTATTCTCTCATTTGACAGAGACAACTGGTTTTGAATAACCTTAGGGTCACCTCACCTCAGGCAAGAGGAGAAGTCCTGTGGAGAGTCCTTCATAGTCACCACAGTCAGTAAAGGAATTGGGTCCATGCTGTTGGTATCACTCTACATGGTAAATCAGTGTCTAACCAACTGAGCAAATCAATCCTCAGCAGGAAGAACAGAGGAGCTGGCTATTATCAAAATAGAGAAAGACCTTGGAAAGCTAAATGACAGAGGCATTTGGGTCTCCTTTATGCATGAATCATAAAAAAGCTCGCCTACACGTTCAGTATGTAATAAGGAAGGCAAATGAAATGTTAGCCTTTATTCCAAAGGGATTGGTGTACAAAAATGGGGATGCCTTGTTAAAACTTTAAAAGGTACAAGCTAAACCACAGCTAGAATACTCTACATAGTTTTGATTTTCTTAACTAAGGAAAAATATACCAACATTGGAGGCAATACAGGAAATGTTCATGAGATTGATATCAGGCAAGGAAGGATTTTCTTAAGAGGAACGCTGAATAGTTGCACCTTTACTCATAACAATATAGAAGAACTTTAAGAAGATTTTTGGCTCGGGTTGAGGTTCTGGATGTAGATTTGCTCGCTGAGCTGGAAGCTTCGTTTTCAGGCATACTAAGTCACCATACGAAGTAACATCATCAGTGAGCCTCTGAATGAAGCACTGGTGGTATAGCCCACTTTCTATTTATGTGTTTAGGTTTCCTTGGGTTGGTGATGTCATTTCCTGTGGTGACATCATTTCTTGGGGGTGGTAAGTAGGATCCAAGTCAATGTGTTTGTTGATAGAGTTCTGGTTGGAATGCCATGCTTTGAGAAATTCTCCTGTGTGTCTCTGTTTGGCTTGTCCTAAGATGGATATGTTGTCCCAGTCAAAGTGGTGTCCTTCCTCATCTGTACAAAAGGACACTAGTCAGAGTGGGTCTTATCTTTTTGTGGCTAATTGATGTTTATGTATCCTGGTGGCTAGTTTTCTGTATGTTTGTCCAATGCAATGTGTGTTACAGTTCTTGCAAGGTATTTTGTAAATGACATTAATTTTGCTTGTTGTTTGTATCGGGTCTTTCAAGTTCATTAGCTTCTGTTTTAGTGTGTTGGTGGGTTTGTGAGCTACAATGATGCCAAGAGATCTGAGTAGTCTGGCATTCATTTCCAAGATGTCTTTATGTAAGGGAAAGTGGCTATGATTTCTGGACATGTTTTGTCTGCTTGTTGGGGTTTGATGCTGAGAAATCAGTGGACTGTGTTCATTAGGTACCCGTTCTTTTTTATTACGAAGAGCAGAGGAAAATCCCCTATACAGTGTATTCAAAATGAATGTCAATATTTTTACAGTCCAATACCCATGTAATAAAAGCCCACAAACCAACATTCCTTTTGCATTTGCAATTGCTTCTTGTACAGCCTACATCACAATAATCATTATTTCAGGTCTTCTTTAAAATCTATTTTTCTTTTGTCATGTCCACAAGGCATGAAGAGAGACCATAACATTTTTAACAATTATATTTTCTGGTTTAAATTTTAAAATGATCTTTACAGACTAAAACATGACCAACATCAATCACGTGAAATCAACTTCAATTTCTAGAAAGTTCCAATCAAGTACTTCCAAGGCAGAGCTCAAATATTGTTCTGGAATCTTATGCTCTTGCATTGTGGAGGCCTTTCTGTCAATTGCTAGAAAGGAATTGTAGATTCTGTAATAAAATAAAGCAAAGAACTATGGATGTTGGAGATCTGAAGTGCACAAAACAGAAATTGATAGAGATATTGACAAGATCTAGCAGCATCTATAGAGAGAAAACACGGTTAATGTTTCAACCTATCTTCAGAACTGGTAGATGTTGCATCTCCTGGAAAATACTGAGATTTAAAAAAATCAACATTCATTATGCCTGAAGTGGCGTGAAGGAACTAAGATCTGTCTCACAGAGCAAGCAGTAGATTTTTACTCAGGATATAGTAGCATTACTTTGTTAAACTTGTAGAGATCGTAACAGTACTATTTATCTTTTAAAATCAATAGTGCGAAATTGAAACTAACATCCAATGGGCCTTTTGCATGGCCAAAGGTCTTCTGGTCTTTGTAAAAGGTTTTGTTATTTTTTTGAGCCAATGTTTCAATCTGAAAAAATATAATCTACTGTTAACATCCAAGTCTGTTAAGAACCCAAAATGACGAGACACCAGGCTTATCTATGCCTGCTTCTAATCAAAATCCCATTTGAAACCAAAGACTGGATATTGCAAGCTCCCACTGAATCTGTTTTCAGGCAAAGAAAGGAGTGAAAGATAGGGTGGATGCCCACCCCACCACCTTTCCACTCACTCCTAAGCTTACTCTCATTATATTTATGAGGGGATTAGGGGTTGGCAGAATTGGCAGCCTACCCACCAATTATACCTATATTTAGAAAAGGGTCAATTGAGTGTTGACCTTTGAACAACATGGAGACTGTTCTCAGCCAACAGCTAGCTGAAGTCGCCAGGCACTCTAATTTCCATGTCAAGATTTCTCAGTGTCTCTTTTGCCCATGGAGAATGCTACAATGGAAAGCTGCACATTAGCATTAGTGCAGTTAATAAGATTATTAAAAAACAATAATTGCTCTAAATTGGGAACTCGTTACTGCCTAGTGAGAATCTTGCCTTGTTATTCAGGCCCCAATAAAATTCCACTCCAGGTCTCTGGCTGTTCCCTGGATGTGCTGCTGCTGTGGGATGTGAGAGACTGAGGTGAAAGAGACCAGGCTCATCAACAGGAGAAAGAGACCAGGCTCACAAACTGAGCAACAATGGATGGAAATGACTGAGGAGGTAAATAGTAAGAGTGTAGACCCTTGAAACTAAACACTGTCCCTTCTGTGAAGTTACTGGAGAAATTCCTGTTGGTTCTTTTTCCACCACTTTTTAGTATATTTACATTTAACAAGTCGCCAGGTCTGATCTGAGGAGAGGAAAAGTGATAGCCCAAGGTGCCAACCTTCACACTCTGACATTCCCAGTATTTTCCTACACAGAACTTGTCAGGTGTTACAACTCCACACATTCATTCCTCCTGCTACCCGTTCCTCAGCACAAACCAATATTTTGCATTTGTGCCAACATGGATGCACTTTGCCCCTAATTTATGATAAAAGATTAAATTATTATACTCAAACCTTCATAAACTTTGATTGACATGGAAATAGTGGTGACAATACTGAGCAATGGAGCTCTGGAAAGCAATGACAATGGAGAGTTGGAGCCTTGGTTAGATATTTCACATTTTGTCAAACTACATTCCTACACCTCAATAGTGACTATATTTTGAATTACTTCATTGGTTGCAAAGTGCTTTGAGATCTCCCAAAGTTGTGAAGAGTACTACATCAGTTGCATGTTTGTTCCTTGATTGTTTTGTGATGCACCAAGAAATTTTGATTTTGTCCTTTAGGGAAAGAAATCTGCTGTTCTTACTTGGTCTGGTCTACATGTGTCTCCAGACCAACAGCAATATGATTGACATTTAGCTGCCCTCTGGACAATGTATGATGGAAATTAAATGCTGGCCTAGCCATGCATGCCATGAACAAGTAAGAGCTGAAAATGTGTTGCTGAAAATGAAACATTTTCAGCTCTGATCTCCAGCATCTGCAGTCCTCCATGAACAAGTAAGAACCAAGCGCACTATGAAAGATGGTCTATACAGGGAAAGCCAGAATTTATGCACTCAGCTCTCTTTTCAGCTGAATTATCTTTGCCAACAGCTCAGGTACCCATGTAATTAGTCAGGAAATAAGTGAGGGGGAAAATCAGGTTAAGCATTCAACATATTATCCCTTTGATTCACTACCTTGCTCTCTCAGTCAGATTTCTGTCTGAGGCCTGCTGCATTGCTCCAGTGAACGCTGTACACATGAGGAACATTTTCCTCCCCGTTAGGCATTGAACCAATTTCTAGACTCAACATTGAGCTCAAAAGTTTCAGATCAGATCACATCACACATTTTGGTTTGTCTTGTTGCCATGTGCCAGTCTAAATCTTGTTTATAATATTTTTCCATTTTGAACAGAGGTATGGGGTCATACAGCTGGAAACAGAGCCTTAGGTCTAACTCACCCGTGCCGACCAGACATCCGAATCTGACCTAGTTCCATTTGCGAGCATTTGGCCCTTTTATCTCTAAATCCTTCCTATTCCAGATGCTTTTAACATGTTATAATTGTACCAGCCCCTACCACTTCCGCTGGCAGCTCATTACATACATGCACCACTCTCTGCATCGCAAAGTTAATTTTGAGTCCTTTTTAAATCTGTCCCATCTCATCTTAAACTTATGCCCCCTAGTTTTTAACTCCCCGACTCTGGGAAAAAGGCATTGGCTGTTCGCCCTATCATGTTCTGCCATTCACTCTGAATAAATGCTTTGTTTCTTTTACTACTCCTTTTGTTTTTGTTTTATAACATTGTTATTGTTCGTCCACTCCCACTCCCTGTTCTCAAACCCAGAGTTTTCCTTTTGTTTTCCTTTCACTCTCCACAACATGCAGTCCATCACATTTCTACCTGCCTTCAGTTCAGAAGAAAACGGATATTTGAATCAAAATGTTAATTCTTCCTCTTGCTCCACAGATCTGCCAGTCAGTATTACCAGCATTTACTGCTTTCAAACACCTGTGATATTTTAATTTTCTAAAAATCAAAAAGATATCTGAAAAGAAAACATGTTGAAGAGAAACAGAATGCAAATCCTTGATATTCTGTACTGGAATTATTCACTGAAGAGACATTAAATTGAGCCCCGTGTGTATCACATAAATAGCTTGGCAAACTTTGACAACTTGTATGATTTGAGAATTCAAAGTGTAGAAAACGTCAAGGTTGAACACCTGTCTGTAAAAATGCAAGCTAATGAAGGTTAATTGGAGGGTGGCACTCAAAACTTTATCTTCAATTTGTTCTACTATATATAGCCAGCCACCTGTTTTACCATCCACCACTACTTATATATGAATGGATAATTTTATGTCTTGTATTTTTAAAAAGAATACTTAAAGTTTTCAGTAAATCAATTAAAGTTATTTTGCCATGACATGGGGTAAACTCTCCTGCTTAATTTAAAACCAGCAACACAGAAAAGATTTATCCCTTACGGTAATCTGTAAAATTTCGTGTGGCCAAGAACTATGTAAAGCAAACATTAACAACTTTTATTTCTTAAAGTATAACAGAGAATAATTAACTAATCACTTTTTAACAATGTCTTTCTCTAACCTTTCTTTTACCTTCCCTTCTATAATACTAGTCAGATAAAACTCCCAATTAAGATTTACACAACAACACTTCTTACCTCAAAACCAGGCAGCTGTAGGTTCTTGTCTTCGGATCTTCCTGTGGCTTCTTTTCTTCTTGTTAGAAATTTCTGCATCTCAGGTTACTGATTGAAAAGGTACTTTTAAGACAGATGTTTTTTCAAGTAGTCTGGTACATGATAGGTATGGGCCGTTCTCCTCTCAACTGTTCAATTTCCCCCCAGTCTTATACCCCAGAGCATTGGATTGTCTCACTTTTAAGATTGTGAATATACTCAATTCAAACTTGATTGGAAATTGGTATTGTTTTCAGGGTACAATTTAAACTGATTGGCCAAATTCGAATTCGTTTCTGTCTCCAGGCAGCAAGCTAATCGAGTTGTTTGACCGAGTGTTACATTGTTACCTTCTTGAGAACACTTGGTGCTGTGTCCAGTAGTTCTACTGCTTTTACTTCTCTTAAAGGTACACCCACATCTTCTTAACATTGTGACTGAGCCAACAACTTAGTGCATGATTTTCAAGTGAAGTGCATTGGCTTTGTTGAAAATAGAGATGGAAATGTGTTGCTGGAAAAGCGCAGCAGGTCAGGCAGCATCTAGGGAACAGGAGAATCGACATTTCGGGCATTAGCCCTTCTCCAGCATCTGCAGACCTCACTTTCTCCTTTGTTGAAAATAGAATTTGATAAACATAACATAACTAAAACCCCACCTATTATGTATAAATTCAAATAGTTTTAATCTATATATATTAAAGTGCTTTATTAGATTTGTATTTTGTTAGATTATTCACTTCAACATGGTTGTACGTTGTCTCAGATAAGCTCTATGACATTAACATTTTATTTATTTTTATCATTAGCAGAGAGATTTTGTGGAAACAATTTGACATTTAGTGCTTTATATTTAAAAAAAAAACAAAATACAGTTCAATTTACAATTGGATTAGCAGAGTTCTTAAGTACCTTCTGTACAGGCTGAGATCCTACTTGACAATGAGTGAGAACAGATGTGAGAGGTGCTATTGTCACTACTATCCACCACTTCAGTAATTAACAGTGGAATCATATGTAATCACAATAAATTAGTTGACACCAGTCACCCATGTAAAAATTACTCATGACATCAAAGTGATTCACACTGCACATCTCTTATCAAGAGGAGGACAGGCATCATATCAGAACTAATTTAATACCCCCAAAAACAGACTGAGGTTTTAGATTAAAGGGAGCAAGATAAATCTCAATCTGACAGATATATATTGCTGAGGTAAATGCAAGTTTCACACCTTGGTGAAATAAGTTAGTGCTAACCACCTAAATTCTGTAACTTTAAAAAAATTTGCAACTTCTAACATCACCATCTTAAGGTAATTGCAATTAAAATCAAGCCTAAACGTTGACCCAAATTGCTCATACAGATGTTTTCTACTGTCCAGAATAATAAACAAAGTATGTATTAATTTAAATATCACATCACAAAATATCCTCTTTTGTTAACAAGTATTATTAAGCATAACCTTTGGTTGCTGTAATATTTTATGCTTCCCAGACGTGTTATGGATTGAGACCTTGTCAGTTTGACATAAAGACCATGTGTAGTAGTAAGTGATGTGATACTCTGGATATTCATGTCTAACATGCACATATTATACTGGAATGAAGTAACATCCTTCTTTCCTTTAACTGAAAATGGCCTAGAAATCCCTGTGCGGGGGATGGTCATTTTTACAGGGGAGATGGAATTGCATTGTCAGGGCCATGTGGAAATTCTAACACTACAGAAATTGCCCAGGATCTTGACATTTCCTTGGGCCAAATGCTAAGCTTCAGAAACTGTCCGGAAAAGTCATAGGTGGAGATTTTGGAGGGTTCCATTTTCAATTAAGCTTAATAGCTACCCAGGAGAACTAGAGGACTAAAATCTACTGTAGTTTCTGGGTATCTGTTGAACTGAGCACTGGACAGATCACTGGCACCCACCCAGCTCCCGAACACTGGTGTCCCTGATCGTGATGCTTCCCACCCACTGACCTGAAGCACCCTGAACCCAATGGACACAACAAGCTGCTCACAACCCAACCTGACCCCACTGTACATGACAACAGGCCTGAAACTCACCCCAACACAAACCTCAGTGTATCTGAAGCAATCACCCAAGTGACACCCTGTAGTCCCTCACATACTGGGCATATTAATCCTGTACTCCCTCACCCATTTGAAGCATTTACTCCATCATTGACCTGCTCTTGCATTCTGCTGCTGCTTTCTTTCCAGGTGGAAGACCACTGGTTGCCCCTGCAGCTTTCTGCCATCCTTAAGTTCCCAATCTCCAACTTTTAATTGTCCACTGTGGGATGTGGTATTGGGCTCACAGTGGTTTTGATAAGGTGTTGCCAGCAATTCTGCTGTCTGCTCTTAAATGCTAAATCAACAAATGGTTAGACAGCCCCTGGCTGAGTATTGTAACAAAAATAATATTAAAGGATTAATGGAAGCTTACGAGAATGAATGGAAACTTATAAAACCAAAATAACAGTTTCCGTGGTGATAATGTACCCGGTTCCTGTTGCGCCCACTGGCCTCTATCATGCTCTTGGGCACTGCATCGTATATTATCAGCAGTTTTGGTTCCCGTTTCTAAAGAAGGACGTGTTGGCATTGAGGGGGTCCAGAGAAGGATCACAAGAATGGTCCCAAGGATGAAGGATATGTCAAATGAGGAGCGGTTGAGGACTCTAGGTTTGTACTCCATGGATTTAGAAGAATGAGGAAAGAATCTGATTGAAACTTACAGAATACTGAGAGGCTTGGTTAGAGAGTTTCCACATCTTCCTTGGTGTGTTTCAGTTAGTAGGAGAGACTAGGACCTGAGGGCACAGCCACAAAGTGTAGGCACAACCCTTTAGAAATGAGATAAGGGAGAATTTAAGACAGAGATAGATGGGTTCTTGATTAATAAGGGCATCAAAGATTATAAGAAGGAGGGAAGGGAATGGGATTGAGAAGCATCAGCAATGATCGAATGATGGAGCAGTATCAATGGGCTGAATGGTTTAATTCTACTCCTACATCTTATGATTTTATGTTACATCACAATGGACACTTGAGAGCAAATATAAACATAAAAGAAGGACGGACAGGCATTATGAGTGCCTCCATGACCCGCTAACTGGACTTATTAATGACTACCTTGGCCAAACCTAGGAGCAACCTATCCACCCCTCCCTGGATGGGAAATTCTGTGAGATAGACTATTGGTAATTCTTAACAGAAAGAAGCACTTTCTTTATATCACAAGAGGTGGTTGGTTGACTGATAGCACTAGGTACAACTTACATTGACTAGTTAGACTTTTAGACTTAAGACTATCAGGAACTAGAGATGACACTTATGATTCCATCAAGAGCGCAAGCAAGACTCAAAGCCTCTATGACATTATCAAACTGAGTAAAGCCCTGTGCAACTTCAAAATTAAATCTTTGTGAACCATTATCTTATACAACACATGGCAAATCACAAACAGTGATTGCTTTCTGAACAGCGTGGGCTTCCATAGCCAATTTTAGAGTGATGGCAGGGTTCAGATGTTCAGAGGGAAAATCTTGCATGCAATTACTTCACCCTGATTTACATATTACAGAACAAAGTTTGAAAAGCTGTTTATCTTATCAACTGTAATGTATTAGATTTCTGAAATGTTGACATATTATGTGATGAAAGGTGTATGATTTATATATAAAACAGCATTCAAAATTCAAAATAATTGCATTGAAAGGCTGGTTACTTTTCTGGAAGGTATTTTTTAAAAAAACGCTATTTAGACAGCCACTCCGACAGAGTGATCTAATTGAGTGTGTCAGACTGCAGGCATCCCTGGAAAATAAATGGAAAATTATGTATAATTTATGACAGGTAAAGTTAATATTGAAGGCTATTAGCTTGTTTGCAGTTTGGAATAATCAAGGTTTGACTTTTGGTTTAGAAAACCCAGAGACTAAAAGATATTAAGGTAGTTTGGTATAGACCTGACTGGAATCAGGAACAAGAATCCTCTCTCTCCTGGAAAGGATGTTTTATTTTGAAGCAGTTCAGCATATATGTTACCTCAGCAGAAATAAAATAGTCATGCAACTTTAGACCAGGAACATTTAGTTATAAATCTACAGGTTTTTGGAAGCTGTGCAATCTAAGCTGTCATGTTGTGAGTTTTCATGTAAGACTTCACAGTTCATAGGACAAGAAGTGGAAAAAAATCAGATAAATGCAACTAAAGTATTGATGCAGAGGTGTAATTTTTGTGGATCTGAATTGCTATAAAGTCATGATTTTGGGGAATAGGTTGAAACCTTGTTTTTATGTTGAGTTTTAAGATTTTTCTGTGTTCCATATTTCGACAGCATGTTTTTGTTTTGATCTTGGTTTTGTCTTTTGTACAATGAACTCCTGTTCTATTGTTAAAGGAAGTCAGCAGCCTTGTGGAACTATGTTTTAGTGAATGACCTCCATGTTAAGTAAAATCAAGTCAGATTTCATTCTGGGATTTAATTTTTCCATCAGTTAGGGTCATAGTAACTGTTTCTGGAAGTTTCTAAAAAAGGCCAGATACAGCTAACTGAGAAAGTAGGAAAAGCTGGAACTGGTGGTTGTCTATCTTGAGACATTGCATTCATCTTTGAAACGTTGGTTATATATTAGTTCGCATTTTTCTTTGGTGTAACTTACCATTCCACTGGAGAATGAATTATTCATTCCCATTAAATAAGTATAATTATCAAATAAATGAAGCAAGACTGAAATTGGATATTGACTCTTGTCACGGTTATGGACCAGACCAAACCAAACCCCCTCAAAATAAGATGATAGCCCTTGACCCTAATACTTATCTTATTTAAAAGTGAGTTTTGGGTGCTACATTCCAAATATGTTTCAATTGGTCAAACTAGTAGACTTTAAGCAAAACACACTTTGTAATTTAACTGTGGTGTCAGAATAAGCAAAAAAATGAATTGGCATAACTTTAACCTTACCTTTAACAATTCACTTACTACAGATATTAACACTAACACTTTATCTCCACTAATTGGCATAGTCCCAGCCTATCCAGCCACTCCTTATACTCAAACACTCCAGTCCCAGTAGCATCTTTTAAATCTTCCCTCCATCTACAACATGCATAATCAGTTTAGTATTTCTCAGCTTATTCCCACACGCCTCTCTGTGTGATTGTAATTACTGTTTCCTCTGGAAGTAACTCAATAATTTATTCAATTTAATTTGAGGAATGGCTTCTTTGCTCTGTGTTGTAAACAGTAACTATTCTCCTTTTGCTTTCCTTCCTTATCAAAATGCCATTTGAGTATATTCACATGACATACTCTGTGAGTTTTCCTTCTATCTGGCACTCTTATAAATAATTCACCTTAGTCAATTTGCTTTCACTTTGATAAGGCCCACTAAACCTTGCCTTTAAGGGTTCACCTATCACTAACACTTTTTGTCACTAACCAGCAAATTTTTGATCTGTTGCTTTTAAATGTGTCTAGTCAACCCCTCCACTCTATTTAATCTCCCCCTCAAATTTGATGGATAGTGCAAATATGTAGTCTCTGAACTCACCAATTCTCCTTAATTAATTTCAGTGGTCCTCTCACCACCCAAAAACTAATTCAAATGGACAGAATTTAGTGATTCATTAGGTGCAAAAAGTACAAGTATAAATCCTTTATCCTAATTCTCTAGATAGTCTTGACTATAGACCTTCAGCATAGTCTTTAAAGTTTGATTCTAATCTCAGTGCAATTCTGGAAAATAAACAGTGGATTTCAATGGTTTAATTCTTAATCTATCTTTAATTTCCTTGAATAACTTTGATGTACATATTTGATCCTTGATCTAATTGTATTTCTGAAGGGTAGTCTGTATGTAGTAAAAACAAATTGAGTAACTCTTCTACTGTCCTTTTAGCTGTAATGCTGCATAATGGATTGACCTCTGCAAATGTACTAGACACATCCATTATGGTCAGCAAATACTGATTCCACTGTTTTGTTCACAGGGGAGGTTCTATGCAATTAATTAAGACTCTTGTAAAAGGTATCTCACATGCTGGAAGTGGTATTAATGGTGCTGGTTTTATCACTGCCTGAGATTTTCCTATTATACAGCATGTGTGAGACATGTCTGGCAAAAGTCAACAATGCCTCTATGCAGTCCAGGCCAATAAAAATGTTTTTGCATTTTGGTTTGAACTTTCCTTATTCCCAAATGGCTTCTTACTAGTAACTTATGCTACCTGCAACACCTCTTTTGTTTTACCCACCAGTAAGACAACTTGATGAACTTCTGTCCATTTTTCATCTGTCTGAATAAGTGACAGTCTCCATTTCCACACAAAGGCTTCATTTTAAGATAGAAATTTTCTGGGATACATCCTGATTCTTCTATGTATGCTTTTCCATGCAACTGCTTTAGTTTTTCATCTTTCTGTTGTAATTCAGCTAACTTCCTTGAACTAAAAGTATCCACTTTGTCCTCCATCTGTTCTCTTTCCTCTCTTTCCTCTCAACTATTACACCAAAGATAGCTTCTGATTATTGAACTTCAACTTCCCTATCTTTACTTCCTGATTTCTCCTCCTGTTTCAACCTGTGGCTTTGTGACCTTGTTACCACATAGTCAGGGGAAAAATTCCAGGATGTACTTCCTGTAACACCTCTGTTGTCTGATTTTCCACCGGCTTTTCAAACAAAGTAGGCATCACTGTCACCTGTGATCCAGCTAGATCATGACCGAGGATAAACTGTACTTCTGTAACTGAGAGTTTCTCTATTACTCCTACCACCACTTCACCACTTTTCACAAGACTCTCCAACCTCACCTTATATAATGGAACACCACTCTACTCACTACGAATTCCATATATTACCACCTTTTCTAGTAATATTCCTTCCGAATTACATGTCTCCTCACCTCTCACCATCAAAGCACAAAAGCAAAAGAACAATGATTAGACTAGATTAGATTCCCTACAGTGTGGAAACAGGCCCTTCGGCCCAACCAAACCATACCAATCCTCCAAAGAGTAACCCACCCAGACCCATTTCCCTCTGACTAATGCACCTAGCACTATGGGCAATTTAGCTTGGCCAATTCACCTGACTCGCACATCTTTGGACTGGAGAAGTACAGCACAGGAACTGGCCCTTTGGCCCTCCAAGCCTGTGCTGATCATCACATCCTAATTGAACTAAAAAACAAAGCTTCTGCCCTTATTCGATCCAATTCCCTCTATTCTCTCCGTATTCATGTAACCATCCAGATCCCCACCAGGCTTTTGGCTATGATGGGTTTGCTCTTCATCACTGTCCTCAGCACTACTCCCACCCTTTAACTCTACCTCCGGCATTTTAAGTCAACTTTCACATTTTTGTTCCAACTTGCATAGTTCAAAGTTCTCTCTTTCTCCCTTTCTTCTGTGAGAGCTATTCTTACTTTTGCTTTTCTTTCTGCTTTCAATTGTATGTCAGTTAGAGACAAAAGAACTGCAGATGCAGGAATCCAAAATAAACAGGCAGGAGGCTGGTAGAATACAACAATCCAGGCAGCATCAGGAGGTGGAGAAGTTGACATTGGTGGCAGGGAGCAGTGGCAGTGAGGGGGAGGGGCAGGAAGGGGAGTCAGAGGATGGGAGGGAGGTTATTTGAAATTGGAGAACTCAATGTTGAGTCCTCCGGGCTGTAGGCTGCCTAGACAGATGATGAGGTGTTGTTCTTCCAATTTGCGGTGTGGTTTGTTTTGGCAATGGAGGAGCCCAAGGATGGTCATGTTGGAAAGGGAGTGGGAAGGGGAATTGAAATGGGCAGTGACTGGAAAGTCAAAGTTGGCCCCTGCGGGCCCAGCTGAGATGCTTGGCGAACCGTTCCCAAAGTTTATATTCGGTCTCCCCAATGTAGAGAAAACAACATCGGGAGCACCTGATGAAGTAAACTGGGTTGGAAGAGAGGCAGATGAACTTCCATCTCACCAGGAAGAACTGTTTGGGGCCTGGATGGAGGTGAGGGGGTGGTGTACCGGCAGATTTTGCATCTTTTCCGGTTGCAGTGGAAGGTACCTGGGGTTTTGGGGGGGGGGGGGGGTGTTGTAAGGAAAGTGGCACAAACCAAGGACTATCAAAGGGAACAGTCCTTGCAGAAGGCAGAGAGGGTTGGGGAGGGGAAGATGTTCTTGGTGATGGGGTCTAGTTGGAGTTGGCGGAAGCATTTAAGGTTGATGCATTGGATGGGGAGACTGGTGGAGTGGTGGGTGAGGTCAAGGTCTTTGAGTCCAATGATCCTAAACCCAACCTGGAAATAGAAATTTTCCTCTTCACAAGAGCCTCCAGTTTATTATGGACCAGAACAAAACTCCCTCAAAACATATCAAGGAGATAGCTTCGACCTTAACTTTTATCATATTTAGAGGCAATTATAAGGCACTGCATTCCAGATGTGATTCAATTGGTCAAACTGCTATTCTTTAAGCAAACCACACTTTATTCTTACACCAGAGTTAAAAGACAAAAAAAAAAATTCGGGATAATTTTAATTCTATCAAAATATTTCACAAAATAACATATTTTTAATTACTACTCATCAACTGTTCCAATACAGCAGCATCCAATAACATACCTTTGCCAAAGGCAGATTGAGCAAAACAGATGTCCCTCACTTGTGATCGCCTCCAGAACAGGAGAAAGGAAAAAGAATGAAGACAGCAGCAGAGAGAGAACTCAAGCTTTTGCAGCAGCAGAGAGAGAGCTGTATCTAGCAGCTTCAACAGCAAAATCCCAATTTCAACAACAGAAAGCAAACGCGAGATCCCTAGGTCAGTGTGAGCCTGTCTCCACCCAGTCATGATTCTTTTATCTGATATTTTTAAAAAAAACAAAGCTATTTACTCTACTTTCCATGGAGTAGACACCTCGTCACCAGATTTACAACAGCCTTCTATCAGAGAACCAGGACAGAACAAATCCTCCTTAAAGGCACATCTTGTCAAATCACACTAATATAAAATATGTAAATGGTTTGTGTAAAAGGAGCTTTTAATCTGTGTTTTAATACTTTGCTTTCTAATTTACTGCAGCATTTGTGAAAATAAAATCATTGAGGTGAATATATGTTTTGTGTAAATAAAAACTGAAAGAACTGCAGTTGCTGTCTAACCCATCCCTCACACTTCGGCCCTCACCTGCTCTTCTCCCACCTGCAACAGTGATAGGGTCACACTTGTCCTCACCTACCATCTAACCAGCATCCACATCCACATAATCATTAACCACTATTTCCGCCACCTCCATCCAAGATGCCACCATCAAACACACATTCCCCTCCCCTCCTTTGTCTTCCTTCCACAGTGAACATTCCCTCTGGGACACTTGGTACACTCTTCCTTCACTCCCAACACCTTCCCCACCAGTCTCTTCCCCAACCCCCCCACAGCCCCATGACACCTTCCCTTGCAACCTCAGAAGGTGTAACACCTGCCCATTTACCTCCTCCCTCCTCAGTATCTAAGGACTCAAACATCCCTTTCAGGTGAAGCAGCGCTTTGCCTCCATGTCACACAATCTAGTCTATAGCATTCGCTGCTCACAATGTGGTCTCCTCTACAATAGGGAAACAAAGCTTTGCAGAACACCTACATTTGGCCGCAAAAACGACCCTGAGATTCCAGTTGTCTGCCACTTCAATATACCACCCTGTTCCCTGGCCAATATCTCTGTCTCAAATACAAACCAAAAGGACTGCAAATGATGTAAATCAGAAACAAAAACAGAATTTGCTGGAAAAGCTCAGCAAGTCTGGCAGCATCTGTGAAGAGAAATCAAAGTGACCATTTCGGGTCTAGTGACCCTTCCTCAGAACACACTGGATACGAAATGTAAACTTTGATTTCTCTTCACAGATGCTGCCAGACCTGCTGAGCTTTTCCAGCAAATTCTGTTTTTGTTTCTGATTTACATCCTTTGCAGTCCCTTTGGCTTGTTTGTTTTTGTCTCTCTCTCAGGCTTGTTACAGTGCTCCAATGAGCATAAGCTGGAAGAACAGCATAAGCTGGAAGAACAGCACCACATTTTCTGCTTGGGGACCCTGCAACCTTCTGGATTCTATCAAGTTCAACAACATTAGGGCTTGAGCTCTCCCATGTCCTTACCCCAACCCCCACACATCAGGCCTTGTTATCACATAATCTGCTATTACACACAACCTATTGTTAGCCACTAACAGTTCTCATTAATCATTATTCACCCTCCCAGCCACATTGTTATCCATAGCTTTGTCTGTCCAACTGTTCTCTCTTTTGGGGCTCTGTCCCGATCTATCATTTACTCCTTACCCCCTCCCCCACCTTATCTTCTGCACATAAACTGACATTTTCCTAGCTACCATCAGTTCTGACAAAGGGTCACTCAACCCAAAATGTCAACGTTGGTTTCTCTCCACTGATACTGCTGAGCTTTTCCAGCTATTTCTGTTTTTGTTTCTGATACATTTCTGCCTATCGGTTTATCGATTTGAAATTTACTGATAGGTAAATGGTTAAAGACATGATTCAGACAGAAAATAGCTGGGCACTTTTTGAAACATATTAGGTTAGACACAGAAAGATTTTCTGAATGGCACTAACAATTGAAGGTATTGTTATATTAGTTGTTTAAATAGCTCATGTTTTTATTTTGTGATTGCTGAATCTAGGATGTTCCTACCTCAGCTCAATGGTAGCACTGTCACCACTGCACTAGAAGGTTTTGGTTTTGAGTTTAAACTCTCACTGCCCGAACCACTCCTTCCAAAGACCTGAGCACATAGGCTAGGCTGACACATCAGAGTTACTCTGTCAGAGGTACTAGCTTTAAGGGGAGCATTAAACATGTCTGCCCCACAGCACTATTTGATGAACAGCAAGGGAGTTATCTCAGTGTCCTTGAGAACATTGATCCCTCAACCAAAGCCTAAAACAAATGAGCCTGGCAATTTGCTTAATTGATGTTTGTTGGAGCCTTCTGTGTGAAATTTAATTGCCAGCCATGATTATGTCTAGAAATACATGTGGCAGAACATGGTATATTCTGAAAACTGATAGTATCAATGATTCTTTGTTAATCCTTGGAGCCCTCTATTGGTGGATAAATATGAGATAGAAAATGACAAACTCTGGTTCAGATGGGATGTGGGTCTTTTTACTGGAGTGGTCAAGGGTGCTTAAGATGGTACATAAGTACCCTCAGTGATGTTGAGTGCCTTGAATGTTGTTGCCATTACACCTTTTCATGCAAATGGAATGTATTCTATCAAAGCCGTGACTGTGCCTTGTAGATAGTCGACAGGCACTGAGGAGTTGGAAGTTGAGTTACTCTGCATCTGACTTGCTCTTGTAGCCATTGTATTTATATTGTTAGTCCACCTCAGTTTCTGGTCAATATTGGTGGTGGGGGTATCAGCAATGGTAATGCCATTGTATGAGGCCAACGAACACAAGTTGCTTCAGTGCCTGCTGAATTTCAAATTGTGCTGAACATTATACAATCATCAGCAACCATCCCCATCTTTACAGAATTTACACTTTTACCTCATGTGGTGTTGACCTATCAGCAATGAAGACTAGTGATAAATCTGTGAATTGGCATTTGCAGACAGATTTCACAATGTCATCAAATCTCTTCCAGTATTTGTTGTCTGCCTATGATAGAGGATTTAATTGCTTTCTGATTCAGTCAAGTGTCTTGTATCTCTCTGAACATTGAACAATCCTGAAGATGTTTTGTTAAGTATTGTATTGGAATAGCGATGAAGTGTCATTGCAGTAAATTCTGTAGGGACAATGTTTCTCCTCCAATGGTTTTGGGATTACCTCATTGATTTGATTGAACCAAACTTTGACCAAACTTATTAGAGTTAGAGTCAAGGGCCTTGAGAGTCGTGAAGAACATTATATCCTGAGGGTTGCCCTGTCATCCTCAGTGAGTGCCCATTTAAACTGTACACATGCAATTCTTGAATTTCTCTGAAGTGAGATTCTTTCATGCGCATCTGTTTGAGTGTTGAGATATTGAGACATTTGTGGTCTTTGTTTTCTTGCATGTCAAAATGATATATTTCGTTGCTTATTTTGGAATGATAAGGCTGTGGTCAGTCCATCAGTCAGTGTTGTACATTGCTTTCATTCCATACTAATCCTGTGTGTCCCTGCCTGGTAGTGACTGTATAGATGTCAATGTACAGAACTAGGCTGCATCCGAGATGCTTCTTTACAATTAGGGAAGTGAAAAAAACTGTGTTGGCGATTAAAATCTCAAACTCTGTACACATCTTCAACCAGCAGAGACCATTATTATTACAATTGCAACCTCATTTTTTTTCTGATAAACACTTTGCACATCTGATGATCTGCATCAACTCTTGCATTGAAATCGCCAAGTATGATTAGCTTGTCAGTGCTAAGGAATAGCAAAATGTTGAAAGAGATCAGATAAGAAAAAGCAGGAGGAGGTCAAAAAAGGGCCATCATTGAAGATTGGCTGAGGGCCATGGATTTATGAACACTTGACATAATGTAGCACCAGAGACCCAGGACATAGAATACTTTGACAAAAAACTGTAAGGCAGGATTAAGGAGTAGTTATTTTAAATAATCACACAGACTGGTGCTACAGGGTGGTACGGTGGATTAGTGGTTAGCACTGCTGTCTCACAGCACCAGGGACCTGGGTTCAAATCCACCCTTGGGCAACTGTCTGTGTGGAGATTGCACATTTTCACTGTCTCTGTCTGGATTTCCTCCAGGTATTCTGGTGGTTCAGCCATGGGAAATGAAGGGATGGGGTAAGGAGGTGGGTCTGGTTGGAATGTCCCTCTTCAGAAGGCTAGTGTGGATTTAATGGGCCAAATGGCTTTATTCCACGCTGTAGGGATTGTAGGATTCTCACCTTGTTTAGCTTGCATTCCAGGTCTGAAGAAAGTGAGGGCTGCAGATGAAGGAGATCAGAGTCGAGAGTGTGGTGCTGGAAAAGCACAGCAGGTCAGGCAGCAGCCAAGGAGCAGGAGAATTGACATTTCGGGCAAGTGCCCTTCATCTGGAATGAGGCTTATGAGTGGAGGAGGTAGAAAGATAAAGGGGAGGAGGGAGGGAGGTGGGGAAGGGGGGAGGGGGTGGGGGGCAGGTAGCTGAGAGTGCTATAGGTAGATGGAGGTGGGTTGAAGGTGTTAGGTCGGAGAGGAGGGTGGAGCGGATACATGGGAAGTACCTGTCCATCATCCTCATTCCTGATGAAGGGCTCTTGCCCGAAACATTGATTCTCAAGCTCCTTGGATGCTGCCTGACCTGCTGTGCTTCTCCAGCACCACACTCTCAATACTGAAGCAAGTACCTGCCATATTCTCTGTCACAAACACCTAACAAATACAACTCTTCTCGACCAAGGGGAGACTTGGGAATCTGATGTGTCCTACTTGACAAATAATAGCTGTTCTGTCAATATGTGGAAAATATTTAGCTGAAGCTGGACCACCCCCCCCCCCCCCAAAAAAAAGGCATGAACTCTGGTGTTTTTCATCCTGCACACCTCCTCTTCAGGGGCCTGCTTTTTTTTATTATTATTTAAGCAAAATTTTTTGGTGCAAGATTTAAATGCATTATTTTAATACTCATCAATGTTATGCACGATCATATTGTTTAGTCTAATTTCTCACTTAGTCAACTCATTCCTCATCTATAGTTTGATTTGTTCAGAGTTAAGATCCTAATTTTAAACTTGAGCAATTCCTATCATTAACTGATCATGATTCCCCGGATCACCTTTACTAGATTTGTAAGTAGCCTTTTCTTATTCCACAAACATTAGATCCAAATTAGAATATTCTCCATTTGGTTCCTCCATGGACAGATATAAAACAACTATTTTCTGTATATTTGAGAAAGTTGTCCTCCAAATTACTGCTGCAATTTTTTTCCCGAGTACACAAGAAAATTAAAATTTTATAAGATTACTGTATCATCGTCTTATATACACTTCTCATTTCCTGATTTAAACAGTTGTATTCCATAACTACAGTTAAGGGGCTGGTAAATCAGTCCTACTTGCATCTTCTTTATTTCTTAGCTTCACCAAGATTGATAAGGCACCTTGATTTTTCTCCACAGCCTTTATTCCATTATTTGTTTTCAGGACTACCTTTCCATACCCACCCCCAAACAACTTTTTCTATTTTGCTTAACCTTTCTAGAAATATCCTGGAACTCTGAGTTCCTGACTTTGCTCACTCTGTCATCATCACGGCTCTATATTAATGGATAGAGCTCCCATGAGAAACAATATTCCCTGTTGATCACTCATAGTTGGCAGCACACTCTTGTGCTCAACTAGCCCATGTCTGCAAGCCACAGAAAGGTATATCCACCACCAGATCTGATTCTGCTGGTAGAAATCATTTACTGAATCATCTGGAGTATGCTAAGAATTAAACCAGAAACCAATTGAAGATCATCAGCTGTGTCCACAGTGTGATGCATTTATGCATGCTAAAAGTTACATACAAAAATACTCTAGACCCTATTTTATGTAGGTAAAAGGAATTTGTACATACATTGTATCTCTTCTTTTCACACAAAGGTGTCTTGGAGACATCCAAACTCTGCTGAATCCCCTATGACAATGTCCTAGCCAATCGATATCTACCTGCCTAGGCACGTGAAATTGAGATTGACAGTTAATGTTCGTGCCATTGACAACCCAACCAACCTGCACACTCTTCTCATTCTGCATAAAATGGTCACCCTCTTTGTTTTTCCAAGCATGTTTCTGACACCCTTCTGCTGATGAATACAAGGCAAAAAGCTTCAACTTCCAGTTTTTGCTATGCTTAAATTCTATACTACCAAGCATTTATTTGAAATAAATGAGTTTGCAACTTTGACAAAATAGGGGCAGCACAGCGGCTCAGTGGTTAGCACTGCTGCCTCACAGCGCCAGGGACCTGGGTTCGATTCCAGCCTTGGGCGACTGTCTGTGTAGAGTTTGTACATTCTCCCCGTCTCTATGTGGGTTTCCTTCCACCATCCAAAGGTGTGCAGATTAGGTGAATTGGCCATGCCTAGTTGCCCATCGTGATCACAGATGTGTAGGTTAGATGGATTAGTCAGGATTAAATAAAGGGTGGGGGAATGTTTCTGGGAGGGTTGGCGTGGACTTGTTGGGCCGGAGAGCCTGTTTCCACACTGTAGGGATTCTTAAAAAAAGTGATTACAACATGAAAGCAATCAATCAATAAATACCACACAGCAGAATTTCAACTTGATACCTTCTGGTTTGGTAAATTCAGGGAATAGTAAGGTTCCTTTTTCCCATGCTCAAGTGTGTGGCTAGATATTCCTGGACAGCAAATGAGTCATGGTCCCAAAAAAAGCCATCTGATTAATTATATAAAATGGTGAAGAATCAAGTCATTATAAATGTTTCGTTAACATCAGGTTCAAAGCCTTCCCGCTCTTCTAAGTGCATCAGACCACTATCAAAACACGGATGCTTGACAACAATTCTCAGCAATGTATTTTAAGGCATATTGCTGTAATAGAAAGTGTACCTTTAAGTGTTCATGCCTTTGAATCATCATGGTATCATTATGTTACTCAGTTACACTGAGTTAGGAAAAACAGCCATGATCAGAAGTTACAGACTGCCTTCTGGCTCACTCTTAGAAAAAAAAACATTAAAAGCTTTAAAGTTAAAAATATAACACCCAAAAGATACAATCTCAATCAGCTGTCTCCCTTTCAAATTTTGTATAAGACCAATTAAATGAATTACAGGAAGAGCTAGGAAAAGTGGCATGAACATCTATAATTAAAGGCAAATTACATGTAGACTTTATAATCATGGAACTCCCTTGATGTTTGTAAAAAGTCTTATTCAGTGGACAGCATTTGCTGGTCACCTCTGTATCATCATTGCCTCCTGGGAGATACAAAGACTTTGCAAGATGAATTGTTTTGATTGTTACTTAAATTACAGATAAAACAAAAGCTAAGGAACCATTGAGTAATTTTCTGATTCAGTATGTGGACGTACCTTTTAGAGAAGTTACAAAACTTAACCTATTGTTGGGATATAAGGCAGGACAGATAACTGAAGTGTCAGTGGGGGAGCACTTTGGGGGCCAGTGACCATAATTCTATTAGTTTTAAAATAGTGATGGAAAAGGATAGACCAGATGAAAAAGTTAAAGTTCTAAATTGGAGGAAGGCCAATTTTGATTGCATTTCAAAAGTCGATTGCAGGCGGATGTAAAGGTAAAGGGATAAGAAAATAGTATGATCCTGTTAGGGTGAAGGGCAAGGCTGGTAGGTACAGGGAATGCTGGATGACTAGAGAAATTGAGGTCTTGGTCAAGTCTAAGAAGGAAGCATACGTCAGGTAAAGACAGCAGAGATCAAGTGAATCCCTAGAAGAGTATTAAGGCAGTAGGAGTAAACTTAAGAGGAAAATCAGGAGGACAAAAAGGGGACAGAAGATGGCTTTGGCAAATACAGTTAAGGAGATTCCAAAGGGATTCTACAAATATATTAAGGGAAAAATCTGAAACTTCAGAAAAGATTTATAAGAATATTGCCAGAGTTGGAGGATTTGACCTATTGGGAGAGGCTGAACAGGCTGGAACTGTTTTCCCTGCAGTGTCAGAGGCTGAGGGATGACCTCATAGAGGTTTATAAAATCATGTGAGGCATGGATTGGGTGAATAGATACGGTCTTTTCCCTGGGCTGGGCAAGTCCAAACCTAGAGTTTAGGGTGGGAGGGGAAAGATTGAAAAGGGACCTAAGCGGAAACCTTTTCACGCAGAGGGTGGTGCATGTATGGAATGAGCTGCCAGAGGAAGTGGTAGAAGTTAGGATAATTACAACATTTAAAAGGCAACTGGATGGGTAGATGAATAGAAAGGGTTTAGAGGGATATGGGCCAAGTGCTGGCAAACAGGACTATCTGGTCAGCATGGACAAGTCGGACTGAAGGGTCTATTTCAATGCTGTACAGCTCTATGTCTCTATAATAATGTCAGAGTTACACTTTGATATATTTAAATGACAGATTTTCATTACCCTTCTCTGTGGAGGGCTGGGAATTATCGGTATCATGGAATGGGATGGTTGAATTAATTACATTGGCGGTCCTAAGATTAAAATCATCAACTGCTCATGGAACATCTGTTGAATCTCTATCTGTTCTAACAGTGAGTGTCTAGCCAGTTTGTGGAACTAATTCACCATCTGTGAATTCCTTGGCAATGTATTGTTTTACTGGCTATTGCCATTGACAATGGAAAGGCCTTCCCATTTTAGAATTTCATTGCTGATTAAAGGTATATTTTGCATAATGTTTCTGTCCCTAATGCAATTGAACGCATTCTTTAAGTAATGCCATAAACAATTGCATATTACAGTCAGCGAACTTGGTTCCGAATAGCTTCTGTCATTAAGAAGCACCACACAGGCTCATTTGCAAGTCCTAGTGTGGTGTGTACTGCACAAAAAGCAATCACAAAACCATTAAGATCCATAAACAACAGCCCAGAAAAAGATGAAAGCTGTCACAGAACTGCTTGTGCTCCTATTCCGTTGCTGTGACTTTGTCAGACATGCAGATGAAATCCTATGTTTACACATTATTAAGGTTTATGGCATATATTTAGTAAAATTGCAGCAGGAGAGGGTGGAAACTACTCCACGGAACTTCACTGCCAATATTTAAGGTTCACAGGATCATGGGAATCATTACAGAACTCAAAATGCTGACATTAGGCTGGACTCTCTAGGAATTCGGATGCAGAAGGTTAATGGATTGACCAAAGGCGTGCATCCTTTAAATGAATAGATCTGGCAATTAGTACTTGGCAATTTCTAATCATTTCATTGAATCATGGTCCATGTGTTGCCTGTGTGGATCAAGCGTAGTGTGGGAAGTTAATTCATTAGCAGGCCAGAATAACTGATGCAGCAGTCACCCTTAAAGAGTTTCTGTCGCAGCACTGGTTGAGAATTTCTTTTAGTTAATCCATGGGATGAGGGCATCGCTGACTAAGCCATCATTTTATTGCCCATTCCTAATTGTCCAGAAGGAGTTCAAAGTCAACCACATTGCTGTGGGTCTGGAGTCACTTGTCAGCCAGAGCAGGTAAGGAAGGCAGTTTCCGTCATAAATTAGTGAACTGGATGGGGTTTTCCCGACAACTGATTCATAGTCATCATTAGACTTCTTAATTCAAGATTGGTATTGAATTCAAATTCCACAACCTGTAGTGGGTTTTGAACCCAGGTCTCCAGATCAATACCTGGCTCGCTGGATTGTCAATCCTGACATCATAAAGCTAAGAGGAGTAATAGCCTAATGGTGTTATCGCTGGATTAACAGGGCCACCATTCCTCTTAACTTTGTGACATCAGGAATCCTTCCTCACCAAACCCACAAATGAATTTCCCTTCAGTGAAACAGTTTGTCTCCAAAGCACTAGGAGGCTGAAAGGGAGCGACCCTGAAAGATTTTGTCAGGAAAACTGGGTGAGGTGTGTGGAATGGATGTTTTATTTTTTCCATTTATCATTCTATGCTGGAAGTATACTACATTCCATAATGCATATTCTGTATTTAGATTGATAAATGATGTCACAAACAGGCAGCAGAAGTCTGCCTTGCCCTCACTTCATTACAGGGAGAAAGTGAGGACTGCAGATGCTGGAGATCAGAGCTTAAAAATATGTTGCTGGAAAAGCGCAGCAGGTCAGGCAGCATCAAAGGAGCAGGAGAATCGATGTTTCGGGCATAAGCCCTTCTTCCTGAAGAAGGGCTTATGCCCAAAACATCGATTCTCCTGCTCCTTTGATGCTGCCTGACCTGCTGCGCTTTTCCAGCAACACATTTTTAAGCTCACTTCATTACAGACACAAACACCAAAACTCCAGACAGATAATAGATTGCAGGGATTGGGGTACAAATGGGGGAGAATTGAGTAGAACTGTTGATCAGCCTTGATGTAATTTAAAGACGGAGAAGGCTGAAGGCATGACTAACTAGGTAATGTTCCAAGTTCATGGAATGGATACTTGAGACTGATGATCCAAATTGCAGAGAGCTTCAGGATTCAAACACTTCATTACACATGTCCAATAAAATAAAATAAAGCCTTCAGGGAAAGGACTCAGTGTCAGAAATGCATGATCAAGAGGAAGAGCAGGATGGATTATCACATAGTTTTAAGTGGACATAGATATGTCCTGAGTATAAAGAAATTCAACGTATAACTTTTAACAGTAAATTACAAAAACCTTATGTTGGAGAGATAAGGCAAGCGCAGAAGATTTGTGCTAAATATTGAGTGCCTCCAACAAGTGTTAATGGTACACTGCATTTCAAACTGATTGGTGCAAGCAGTGAAGTTGGTACCTGTTCCCCACTGAAACGCAGGAAGAAAATTGTAAGTGGTTTGGTTGAAGTGCAAAGAAGAAAGAATTGATTTACAGTATCTTGAAATTATTCACAATATTCCAAAAAAAAGATAAGAATAGCTGAATTATGTTATCAGGTGAAAGTGAGTACTGCAGATGCTAGAGATCAGAGTCAAGACTGTGATGCTGGAAAAGCACAGCAGGACAGGCAGCATCTGAGGAACAGAAACCTGATGAAGGACTTTTGCCCGAAACACGATTTTCCTGCTCCTCGGATGCTGCCTGAGCTGCTGTGCTTTTCCAGCATCACAGTCTTGACTCTGAGTGATGCTATCAGACAATGGGCTAATGCTTAAATCAAGATCATTTCAACAACTTGTTCAAATACATTCACGTCACCACCTCATTGAGGTATTCATAGTTAAATGGCACGGTGGAGAAGGAAATAAAATTGCAGAGAATTTTCCATCAAAAGTATCAAAAATTTTGAATCCATATTTAAATAGAGTAAGTTATAGAGTCAAGAGTCATACAACATGGAAATAGGCCCTTCGGCCCAAGTCATCTATGCCATCCAAGTTTGCTACACGGAATTGGTCCTATTTGCCTGTGTTTGGACCATATCCCTCTAAATCTTTCCTATCTATGTACTTGTCCAAATGTCTCTTAAATGTTGTAATTGTACCCAATATTATTACTTCCTCTGGCAGCTCATTCTGTAAATGCAACACCCTCTGTATGAAAATGTTGCCCCCCGGTTCCTTTTAAATTTTTCCCCTCTCACCTTAAACCTATGCCCTCTAGTTTTGAACTCCCCAATCGTGAGGAAATAACCTTGACTATGCCCCTCATGATTTTATAAAATTTTGTAAAGTCACCCCTCAGCCTCCTGCACTCCAGGGAATAAAGTTCCAGTCCATCAGCTTCTCGTTATAACTAACACCCTTCAGTCTTGGTAACACCATCTCTTTTGCACCCTTTTCAGTGTTTTAACATCCTTCTCATAGCAGGACAACCAGAGCTGTATGCAGTACTTCAAATGTGGCCTTACCAATGTCTTATACAGTTGTAACATGGCATCCTAAACCTTGTACTCAGTGTCTGACCGATGAAAGCAAGTGTGCCAAATGCCTTTTTCACCACCCTGTCTACCTGTGAATCCACTTTCAAGGAACAATGTACCTACACGCCGAGGTAAATTTCTGCAACAAAATTCCTCAGGAACCTACCATTAATCATATAGGTCATGCCCTGGTTTACCTTACCAAAATGCAACATCTCTCAGTTCCCTAAGCAATCCGTCTAAACTGGCAGTTTTTAAAAAAAATTCACTCAGAGATGTGGGGTTTGCTGGCCATTTATTTTGCGTCCTAACTGCCCAGAGGGTTAAGAATCAATCACATTGTTATGGCTCTAGAATCATTTGTAGATCATACCAGTAAGGCTGATGACAGATAGTTTTATGCAATTTAATGAAAATGGCAGATTTGCAAGAAAATGTTGCAATTTACCTTCACCAAGATCAGTTAATTCAGCAACTGGAAATTGAACAAGGGGCCCTTAATCATAATGTATAGGATATTTTGTTGAATATGTTCTTTTGACTACAAATAGGACTTCTTTTCATATAGGGTTAACCCTGCCCCTTCAGAATATATTTGAGGTGAATTTACGATGGGCTGTTTCTTTGCAGGATTGCCACACCATGGCACATTGCAAAATGAGGTTTTAGACCAGACCAAAATACTCTCATTGGAAATTTATTTAAGCATTATTTGTAGATGTCAAACGATGATGATAACAGCTGGCATGGTTTCCCATCTGGTTAGAATGGGTTGAACGGACCCAAGGAGAATGGATGATAATAAAAACTCCATGTGCAACGGAGCTCATAAAGTGAATGTTTGTTTTTCATTTATTTTCACTTTGAGTACAATCTTTATTTTTGTTTCTCTTTATCACATTTATTTTAATATTTAACTGGTATTAGTAAAGCATGTTTAAAAAGAGCTGTTATGCTTTATGTTAGCAATACCCTTGAGCTCTGCATCACTGTACAACTTCATCAATGGATTTTGTGTCACTACAAACCAAAGTATGTTTTTACTTGGGCAATAAATCCAGGTAAATGTAATGAGTACCAACAGTTACAAGAAGTGGCTTGACTGTAACTCACAGGGATATTATCACCCCACTATGCAATCTCCATGACCGTGGAAGTTAAAGAAAGAAACATAAGCATTTGTATAGTGCCTTCTACACCTGAGGACATTCCAAAATATTTTACATGCAAATAAGTACATTTAAAATGTGATCATGGAACTATAAATTTTCTATTACAAACGCTATCAAATACTCTGCATCGAGTAAAGGTGTTTTAAAAACTTAGAAAGTGATTAGGTAAACAAATACAGCACCACTCTAAGGATAAAAACAAGAAGAGCTGGTGAAACTCAGAGACCCACATTCTCCTTTTTATACACATCATTTACATGTATTTTACTTATTTTCTCACAATCTGTTCCTCTTGCACCTTCTTCCCTCTGTCAAAAGCACAAGACCCATTATTTTCCAGCCCTTTTCGGTTCTAAAAAAGGAATCCTTCCACATGTGCAACATTAACTGTTCCCCCTCTACAGATGTTGCCAGACCTGCTGAATTTTATTTCTGACTTCCAGCATCTGCAAATTTTGCTTTTATTTACCCGAATGATACTAGGACTCGGAGAGTTAAATTACAAGGAGTGATTATTGTCAGGATAGTGGTTAAAGTATGGACTACCAGTTTTCAATTTCCACCATCTTATCTTAATTGAATTGAATTGAATTGAATTTATTGTCATGTGTATGGACGCAGTGGAAAACTTTGTTTTGCGAGCAATACAGGCAGATCTCAGAGTTAAGTAGCATAGATAGTAAATAATAAGTAAACAGCGGCAAAAACAAAAACACAGTTACAGGCGAATGTTAAGAGTTTGTGAGTCCATTCAGTATTCTAACAACAATAGGGTAGAAATTGTTACGAAACCAGCTGGTGCATGTGTTCAGGCTTCTGTACCTTCTCCCCGATGGTAGAGGTTGTAGAAAAACATTGCCAGGGTGGGATGGATCTTTGAGAATGCTGGCGGCCTTTCCTTGACAGCGGGCCTGGTAGATGGATTCTGTAGATGGGAGGTTGGCCTTTGTGATTGTCTGGGCTGAGTTCACCTCTCTCTGTAATTGTCTCTGATCTTGAATGGTACAGTTGCCTTCCCAGGTAGTGATACACCCAGACAGAATTCTCGTGATGGCGCACCTATAAAAGTTGGCAAGGGTATTCGCCGTCATGCCAAATTTCTTCAGCTGCCTGAGGAAGACAAGATGTTGTTGAGCCTTTGTAACCAGTGCGACCACATGAAGAGTCCAAGAAAGCTTGTTGTGGATGACCACTCCCAGAGCTTGTCACCCTCCACTCATTCCATCTCTGTGCTGTTAATGTGCAGGGGGGCATGAGAAACATCCCGGTGAAAGTCAATAATGAGTTCCTTGGTTTTGCTGGCATTGAGAGCTGGTTTGTTCTCAGTGTACCATTTTTCCAGGTTTTCCACCTCCCATCTGTAGTCTGTTTCACCGTCATCTGAGATTCGACCAACTATAGTGGTGTCATCAGCAAACTTGTAAATGGCATTAGATCGGTCTTTGGCGACACAGTCATGGGTATACAGTGAGTACAGTAGGGGGCTGAGTATATACCCCTGGGGGGCTCCAGTGTTGAGTGTTAGTGATGATTAAATATTGTCCCCAATCTTCACTGATTGTGGCCTATGGTTCAGGAAACTAAGGATCCAGTGCAGAGAGCGGAGCTTAGTTCGAGATCACTAAGTTTAGTAATCAGTCTCAAGGGGATAATAGTGTTGAAGGCTGAACTGTAGTCAGTTGGATTCTTATGTAGCTGTTTTTGGTGTCAAGTTTTAGGGAGGAATGAAGGGCAAATGATATGGCATCTGACATGGATCTGTTGGTCCGATAGGTAAATTGGAGTAGGTCAAAAGTAATGGGGAGGCTGGAGTTGATTAATGCCATGACCAGCCTTTCAAAGCACTTCATGACAACTGAAGTTAGGGCCACTGGGCGGTAGTCATTGAGACAGCCTGCATGAGCCTTCTTAGGCACAGGGATGATGTTGGCCCTCTTGAAACAGGCAGGGAAAGTGGCCTGCTGCAGGGAGAGGTTGAAAATGTCTGAGAAGACCTCTGCCAGTTGACCTGCATGTGCTCTGAGTGCTAGTACTGGTACTCTGTCTTGTCCCATCGCTTTCCTTAGATTCACACGAAGGAAAACTGATCTGATCTCCGATGCCGTGATTGTTGAGATAGGTTTGTCAGGACTTGTTGGAATAGGTGTTACCTCTCCACCAAAATTCTGCTCAAAGCAAGCATAGAAGGCATTGAGGCAATCTGGGAGGGATATGTCATTGTCTGCTAGCTTACACTGTCTCTTTTTAGAACCTGTGATGTCATTAAGTCCTTGCCATAGTCGCCGGGTATCTGTCTGGGTTTCTAGTTTGGATCAGTATTGGTCTTTGGCTGTCTTAGTGGCTCTGCAAAGGTCATACCTGGATTCCTTTTATTTGAGTGGGTCTCCTGATCTGAAGATCTCACGCCTGGTTTTTAGCAGGTTTTATCTGTCCTGATTCATCCAGGGTTTCCTGTTGGGGAACACTTGGATTGACTTCCTCGGTCTGCAGTCCTCCACACACTTGCTGATAAAGTCTGTATCGGTGGTGGCGTACTCGTCCAAGGTACCTGCGGACTGTTTGAACATGGCCCAATCAGCGATTCCAGACAGCACCAGAGTTGATCCTCTGCCTCCTTCATCCAATACTGGACCTATATCTGTGACGGGGTCTCCAGCCGGAGCTTTTGCCTGTAAGCCAGGAGAAGAAAGTTCCCGAAATGAGGACGGGGTATGGAGCGGTAGGCATCCTTCACAATGGTGTAGCAGTGGTCTAAAATGTTCAGTCCCTGGTGGGGCAGGTAATGTTCTGGTGGTACTTGGGCAACACCTTCCATAGATTGGCTTGACTGAAGTCACCAGCCACAATAAGCAGGGCCTCAGGGTGTTCCATCTCCAGGGTGTTTGTGGTAGAGTACAGCACATCCAGAGATTCCTCAACCTTTGTTTGTGGCGGTATGTACGCAGCAATTAGCACAGCTGCGGTAAATTCCCATGAAGGGGCGGCATTTGATGATGAGGAGTTCAAAGTTTGGTGAACAATGGCTCCACAAGGTTGCAATGTCCATGCACCACAAGTTGTTGATTAAAAAGCAAACCCCTCCACCCTTTGTCTTACCCAAGGACGCTGCGTGGTCCATACGATGGAAAGAAAAACCATCAGCCTGAAATGTGCAGTCGGGAATGGATGGGTTGAGCCAGGTCTCTGTGAAGGAGAATGCACAGCAGTCCCTCAGTTCATGCTGGAAGCTGAGCTGTGATCTGAGTCCGTCCATCTTGTTCTCCAGAGATTGTACATTTGCTAGGAGTAAGCTTAGAAGGGGGGTCTTGAAACTGATAGTCTCAGTTTTACAAGCAGGCCAGCACGCTTACCCCGCTTCCTCACAGGTTTCTTCCATCTGAGTGGTCTGGTGGAGTGGATTCTGACTGCTTCCAGTTAAGTGATCCTTCCTAGGACGCTGTGGTGCAGTTGGGGTTGCAGTTTAGTGTATTTATGCAGAGGGTCTGCTTAGGACCCAGTGTAGCAGGTAATTTACTGTCTGGTTATTTTACCGAAGGGAGTTTGCTTAGGACCCAGTGGAAAAGTTCCTGGTTTCAGTTGCTGCCGATTTGTTGCTCCAGGTCCAGGTCCAGCCACGTTTTTGCAGAGGTGTTTGGGCTGCTCTGCAGGTATGTTCTGATTGATTTCATGTCAGGCAGGTGTCTTATGGGGCCGGGAGGGTTTCGTGTCAGTTCTCCTCCTTGGGACAGGTCTCTCGGGTCTTTCCATTTTCCAATGGGCCCCAGGCCTGGGGCTTGCGTAGACAGTATCCGGCTGGCCTGGCCTTCTTCCGGGTGGTTGGATGGGTCATGGGAACCACGTGGTCTGCTGCCTTCATTCTGTAGGGTGGCTTTAAGGATTAGAGGAGCTTCAAACTTGAGTTTAGATAAAACAGAGTTACTAGTAATTTTTAAAAGCATGCTATTAGGTTTAAAGATTGTAGGAAATAGGAAACTTGGATCTGCATGCAAGAGCTCGCAAGGAGTCAACCATATCTGGCGCCATCTTGCTCCAGTTAAGGTCTGAAAACTACATAAACTAAAATGGTTGGTGCAGGTGTCAAGAAACTTAGATCCCTCATTTTTTGTTTACACTTGTATGATTGTTATACATATTAGGCATGAATGGTTGCGTGTAACTATGTAGCTTGGAAAGACGATTAAACCAGACTTGATAATACATAAATAAGCCATGTTTCAAATAGCAGTTTGACAGTGTAAGGAACAGAGAAAAAGAAAAATAGATTGATAAAAGGAAGGGCTAGCAAATTCTCTATCTCTCTGGTTCCTTCTGGTCATCTCAAGCATCAGCATTGGTGATAAAACAAATCATAGAAATATACATAAAATGAGAACTCAAGCATTCTATGAATTTTGCCACTGCTGAGGATATAAGCATTGCATTGACAAGTAAGAATCATGGAATACAAGGGAGGGTAGGGGAGTGTTTGACTGGTGATGGCATCCTGCTGGAGGTTGGTAGAAATGGTGGCTAATGATCCTCTGGATATGAATGCTAATAGGATGGTAGGTGAGAACAAGGGGACTCTATCACTGTTGTGTTAGCAAAGAAAGTGGGTGTTTCCATATCCACAGTTAGCCTGGCCACAAATATCCACTACAAACTAATTGTCTCCCACAATTACCTTGACTATACATTGTCCTACTCTGCTTCCTGTAAAAACTCCATCCCAGTCTCCCAGCTTGTCCGTCACTGTCGCATCTGTTCTGATGATGCCAACTTCAACTAGGGGCCTCCGAAATGGCCACCTTCTTTCTCAACCTAGGATTCCCCAACATTGTTGGTGACAGGGCCCTCAGCCAGGTCCAACCTATGCCCCACACTTCTGCCATCAGCCCCTCTCTTCCCTCCCCAACAGCGATAGGGTCCCGCTTTTCCTCATTTGCCATTCCAGAACTACAGAATCTCAACCAATCTGCAAAAGGATTGCAAAATTTACTGTTCAACTATTCATGTCAACGCTATCCGAAATCACTGTAACAGCTTCAATGTTTAACAACATGCTCTGTGTGAGCAGTTCAAAGAATGATTTGTTTCCCTGCTGTTTCTGTCTTTGTTTTGTTTGGATCCACCTTTTTTTTCTAATTTGCGTTGCATTACTATTTCTTCTTGCATTTAGAAATGATTAAGTTAGTCCTTTGTGAATTTAAGAATTCTTGTTAAATTGGCTGCTTTTAACATATAAATTCATTTGTTTTGGGAGAAAGGTATCCAACAGTGGCAGGGGAGGAGGGGGAGGGGGGTAGGTGGAAGCCTTTTGTAAATTAGTCTTGTTATGAGCAACCAAGGGAATGGGTAATAAAGAAGTGGAGCCAGTTCATCGCCCCTCACATGGGATTTTAACAGTTCAGAGTATTCCATCTGGAACTAGTGGGAATTGTAGAGCCTCATCTGGGTCTGGTCAAAACCCACATCATCAACTAAACAACATTGTTCTTAATTTCAACTCTAACAACTGAAGCAGTTTAAGAGTTTTTTGAAAATGGTATATTCTTTATCTACCTATTATATGAGACATTCTTCTCTTTTTAAAGTGTGTGCCTGTGGCGTGTTGGATGCTGTGTTTATTATTTAACTCTAAGTTCATAGGTACTAAACTTCCTCTCACTTTCACTCAAGCCAACTTTGTAATTGGCACTTAACTACAATCTCATGACTACATTTTATTTGAAACATGATATAGCTTTGTACTATAAAAAATAAAAACATTTGTTGCGACTGGGAAGGTATAAAAAGAGGAGAGTTGATTCAACTTGTCATGGCTTTACACAAACCAAAACTGAGGCCCCTAGAATTTTAAAGATTAAGACGTGATTTATTCTTAACTTGTCAAGATATTAAAGGAGATTTATCAGGTTTATCATCATCACCAAACTTGGATGTGTCCTGTCCCACTGGCAGAGGTGGTGGGAGAGAGTTGCCCTGGGAGTCCTCAACATTGACTACAGACCCCATGAAGTCTCATAGCTTCAGGTTAACCATTGACAAGGAAACCTCCTGCTGTTTGCTAGGTACTGCTCTCCCTTGGCCGTGAATCAGTTCTTCTCTATGTTGAACAACACTGAAGTAGCAAGGGAACAAGATGCACTCTGGGTGGGGGATTTCAATGTCCACCACCAAGAGTGGCTTGGCAGCAGTACTACTGATCAAGCTGGTCAGGTCCTAAAGGTCATAGCTGCTCGACTAGGACTGCAGCAGGTGGTGAGGGAACCAACAAGAGGGAAAAACATACAAGACCTCATCTTTAATCTGCATCTGTCCATGACAGTATCAGTTCACAGTCCCGCCATTCTGGTGTGAACATCCTCTATTGTGTTGTGTGACATTATCCCTGTGCTAAACGGAACAGACTTCAAATAGATCCAGCATCTCAAGTCTGGGCATCCATGAGGTGCTGCGGGTCATCAATAGCATCACAGTCTGTAACTTCATGGCCCAACATATCCCCCATTCAACCATTACCATCAAGCCAGGAGATCGACCCTGGTTCAATGGATAGTGTGGTGCTGGAAAAGCACAGCCAGTCAGGCAGCATCTGAGGTGCAGGAGAGTCGATATTTGGAGCATAAGCTTTTCATCAATATCTGCAGTCCTCACTTTCTCCCTCTCAATGGATAGTGGAGAAGGGCATGCCAGGATCAGCACTAGATATACATAAAAATGAGCTATTTAACTTGGTGAAGCTACCAAACAGTACTACTTGTGTGCCAAACAGCATAAGCAGCAAGTGGTAGACAGGGCTAAGCAATCTCACAACCAAAGGAATAGATCTGAGCTCTGCAATTCTGCCATATCCAGTCGAGAATGGTGGTAAGCAGCTTACTGGAGGAGGAAACTCCACAAATAACTCCATGCTCAGTGATGAGCAATACAAAAGACAAGGCTGAAGCATTCAGGCAGAACTGCCGAGCGGATGATCCATTCTCGGCCTCCTCCAGTAGTCCTCTGCATTACAGATACCAGCCTTCGACCAATTTGATTCACTCAATGTCATATCAATAAACGGTTGGAGACACAAATGGATACTGCAAAGCCTATAGGCCCTGACAACATTTCGGGAATCATACTGGGGACTTCCGATCCAAAATCTGCTGCTCTCCTATCCAAGCTGTTTGAGTATGGCTACAACACTGGCTTCTACCCGACATTGTGGAAGTTTGCTCAGGTATGTCCTGTTCGCAAAGAGCAGGACAAATCCAACCTGGCCAATTACTATTCCATCAGTCTATTTTGAGCATCAGTAAAGTGATGGAAGGTCAGCAATAGTGCTATTAAGCATCACATGCTCAGTGATACCCAGTTTGGGTTCCACCAGGGCCACTCAGCTACTGACCTCATTACAGCCTTGGTTCAAACATGGACAAAAGAGCTGAATTCGAGAGGGGGGTGGGTGGTGATAGTGAAAGCTGTTGATAAAATATTGCATTTAACAGAATGTGATATCAAGGAACTCCAGGAAACTGGAATCAATGGGTATCAGGAGCAAACTGGTTGGAATCATACCTGACACATAGGAAGATGGTTTTTGATGTGGGAAGTCAGTAATCTCAGCTCCAGGACATGTCTGCAGGAATTCCTCCGGGTAGTGTCTGAAGCCCTTCATCTTCAGCTGCTTCATCAAACCTTCCCTCAAACAAGTGGGGTTGTTTGCTGATAGTTGCACAATGTTCAGTACCACTCATGACTCCTCAGATACTGAAGCAGTCCACGTTCAAATACAACAAGATCTGGACAATATCCAGGCTTAGGCCGACAAGTGGCCTGATGAAGGGCTTTTGCCCGAAATGTCGATTTTGCCTGTCCTCAGATTTTGCCTGTCCTCGGATGCTGCCTGAACTGCTGTGCTCTTCCAGCACCACTAATCCAGAAAGTGGCTAGTAACAATCATGCCACATATTTGCCCGGCCATGACCAGCTCCAGTAAGGGACATTCTGACCATTGCCCCTTGACATTCAATGGTGTTACCATCACTGAATTCCCCACTATCAACGTACTTGGCGTTACTATTGATCAGAAACTCAAATGTTTCACCACATCAACACGGTAGCTACAGCAGCAGGTCAGAGATTAGGTATACTGCAGCAAGTAACTTACCTCCTGACTCCCCAAAGCTTGTCCACCATCTTCAAGACACAAATCATGAGTGTAATGGAATATTTCCCACTTGCCTGGATGGGTGCAGCTCCACCAACATTCAAGAAGTTTGACACCATCCAGAGCAAAGCAGCATGCTGATTGGCACCACATCCCCAAACATCCATTCTCTCCATCACTGATGCTCAGTAGCAGTACAATGTACTATCTGCAAGATGCACTGCAGAAAATCATCAAAGATCCTTAGGCAACACCTTACAAACCCATGACCGCTTCCATCTATAAGGATAGGGGCAGCAGATATATGGAAACACCATCACCCTCAAGTTTCCCTTTAATTGGAAGATAATCAGAGGGCTAGATAGTGTGGACAGTGAAAGCCTTCTTCCTCAGATGGTAAAGGCTAACACAAGGGGACGTAGTTTTAAATTAAGGGACGATTGATTTAGGACAGATATTAGGTATAGTTTCTTCACTCAGAGAATAGTAGGGACGTGGAACGGCCTGACTGCAACAGTAGTAGACTCGACAATGTTAAGGGCATTTAAATGGGCATTGGACATACATATAGATAATAATGGAACGGTGTAGGTTAGATGGACATCAGATTAATTTCACTGGTCGACACAACATTGAGGGTCGACGTTCTATGTTCTGTGTTCTCTAAGCCACTCACCATCCTGACTTGGAAATATATTGCCATTCCTTTGCTAGGTCAAAATCCTGAAACTCCTTCCCTAATGGCATTGTGGGTCAACCTACAGTACATGGAATGCAGTGTTTCAAGAAGGCAACTTCTCAAGGGTAGCTAGGGATGGGCAAAAAGTGCCAGCCAGCCAGTGACACCCATATCACACGAGTGAATAAAAAGAAAAGATTAATAGAGTGAAACTATTTGGCTAATCTTGCCTAAGAAATAAAGTCAAATAATTCAGGAGTATGTTTAAGAAACATTTCTCCCTGCAGAAGACAGTAGATGTTTGGAATTCTCTTCCACAAATGACAGTTGATGTCTGATCAATTGTTAATTTTAAATCCAAGATGAATAGTTACCTGTTAACCAAACACACGAGAGAATTATGATAAAGATGGGAATACGGGCTAATGCTACAGATCAGGCATGAATGGCAGAACAGCCTGAAAGGGCTAACTTGTCTACTCTCATTCATGGAGAAAGTGAGGGCTGCAGATGCTGGAGATCAGAGCTGAAAAATGTGTTGCTGGAAAAGCGCAGCAGGTCAGGCAGCATCAAAGGAGCAGGAGAATCGACGTTTCGGGCATAAGCCGAAACGATCAGGGAGCAGAGTGCCGCAGTGGGAGCGTGCTGGGCCCATAACCCAGAGGTCGATGGATCGAAACAATCAAGAAGGGCTTATGCCCGAAACGTCGATTCTCCTGCTCCTTGGATGCTGCCTGACCTGCTGCGCTTTTCCAGCAACACATCTTTCTACTCTCATTCATGTGTTCCTCAAAGCATTTATAATATTGCCAGCTCTGGCGAGATGTTTTTCTGGAGATTTCATGAAGTGACCAACCAGCATTTTCAACCAAACAACTATGTTCCCATCTCCAAACATTTTATTACAGATAAACAAAGGTTAAGAAAATAATGAAAACATCTCTCTTTTGGATTATTTACCGCACTATCCAGGAGATTATTTTTTAATTCCTGTGAGGTGCAGCATACCTCTGGCAGTTTGGTATCCCTCCCCATTCTTGTTACAAGATGAAATGAATCCACAGACCAGGTAGACATCAGCAAACGGACTTCATTATTGTACCTGGCCCACGTGTACTGTTGGGACATCAGCAGCCAACCAACACTGTTGTTTCAGTGATACACCAAGTCACAACCAACATTTCCACTAACTCCTGCTTTCTGTGCTCAACACAATTCCTTAGGATTGCCTTTTTTAAAATTCATTCACAGAATGAGGGCACTGTCGGCCAGGTCAACATTTATTGCCCATTCCACATTGTCCAGGGGCCATTAAAGAGTCAAGTGCACTGCTGTGGGTCTGGAGTCACGTGTAGGCCAAACCAGGTAAGGTTGTCCTTCCCTAAAGTACATTCATGAACCAGATGGGTTTTTCCTGACAATTGATTCATGATCATCATTAGACTCTTAATTCCACCGTCTGCCATGGTGGGATTTGAACCCAGGTTCCCAGGACATTACCTGGGTCTAACAGCCCAGCAATAATGCCACGATGCCAATGCTTCCCCTGTAACCAATAGAAATGCATCTTAAAGGAATCTTGCTTGTGCCAGGCCTGTTTGTTCCCTATTATAGTCCGTCCCCTGGTTGCTGTGTGGTTGACAACCTGTGCAGCATAAGATGCATTGATCACCCATGTTAAGCAACACATGATAAATGCTTTGATCAGTTTATGATTTTCATTTCCGTTCCCACCAAACAACATTAACATGGTATTACTGGCTGACGTAACCATAATGTGTAAGCAATTATTAAAGCAATTATGTGGCTTTCAAGCAGCAGGTTCCTGCTGTTCTTCTGCTACCACCGCTTGGTCCTCCAGTCTCTGCTCTGTGTGCAATGGGCCACCCACTAAAGTTTATACACTGCCTTCTTCAGGATTTGGAAACCATGCTGTCATGCCATAGTGGGAAACAAATGAAGGGAACTCATCTTACGGACAGTATCACAAAATTACTCAAAGATTGAAACATTAATTTAAGTGGAAAGCATGGAGATACACCCATTCCTGGCCAAGCTACAAATTTCTGCCCCTTTCATAGCTAAAAGGAAAAACTTACCTGTTCCTTTGTGATTCAGTTTGTGGTGTAACATTGAGGTTATATTTGAGATATAATAGGAATCCAATGAAAAGGGAAATGTACCGAATCCTAATTAGCTGTAAATTCCAATTAGAACACTGTTAATAGCGTAATAACTGTGAGAATGCAAAGCCAAACATTTACCCACAAATGAATACTATAAAATTCATCTTACAACAAAAAAAAACAATATTATCAGTAAATTATTGTAGGCTTGAATACAAGGAAATACTGGAACAGCTGGTTTTTTTTGTTGCCAAAGTGTTAAGTTGTTTTGGAGGATTTCTTGCCACGAAACCAAGCAATATCTCTCTTGTATCTGATCAAACCCCCATCATTAACTATCTACCCCCATCATGATGGCATTGCTGTCCCCTATTCTAGCTCTAACTTACTATGAACTGTTCGCAGGATGACTCACCACTCACCAATAGCCGCCAACAGACAGCAACACTGTCACTTGTGCCATCTTTAAAAGGCCACTGCACACCTGGACAAGTGTTGGGAATCGGGTCTTACCCCTCACTGACAGTAATGGCACAACTGCCACAACAACATACTGCTCAGGATACATAGCCAGCATGGCTGACATTCCCTCACACATACAACCACACACTGTCTCACCCTACCAGGCTATACCATTTACCTGTCTGTAGCTACATCCCAACAAAGCACCCTTTCATAGTCACCTTTACAGTGTCTCCAATGCCCATTGTAGCCCATCAATGCAGCGTTAAATATCGCATACAGGCAAGTAATTGGACAATTCAAAACCAAAGCTTTTATTTCCAGCCATCAAATGGAACACAGACAGACAAAATGAATAGAGGCTGCAATTCACCTCCACATTGCAAACAAAATGCTGGCATCACGAGCAACAACTGTTTAACACTCCATTGGTCTGCTGCACCCAGCTCTCATCAACTGCAACTCGGTGTCAATCAGGCCCAGTCTAGTTTGCCGCATCCAACCCAGCTGAGCTCTGCCACAGACATCAAGTGATTCCATCCCCAATGCCTTCCTTCTCCTCACTGCAAGACTGCTCCCGTTCCTCCAGTTCCTCAGTATCTATCCCAAGGCCTCATTGCCTGAACTAATTGTGCACATCACAGAACACCAGGATGCATAGCACTCAGTCTGAACTATACTGAAGACTGTTCACTACCAAGGGCCTCTCCTATTATAACCCAACTTGGCCTCAGAAGCTACATCTCCCTCCTCCCATCACAGCCCTTGTCCCCACCAAAACAGAAGCCTCTGCTTTCCCCTACCATCAAACTTACTGAAAATGGAAGTGAATCACATTCATTGATTTCCCCCTTATCAATTCTGATTAGGCATTCCTTTAGCACTGTATAAATGGTGAAGTAATGGTTCAAATGAAAAACTCTGGTAATCAGAAAACACTGGGAGAAAGTGAGGACTGCCGATGCTGGAGTACCAGAGTTGAAAAATATGGTGCTGGAAAAACACAGCAGGTCAGGCAGCATCCAAGGAGCAGGAGAATCGACGTTTCGGGCATAAGCCCTTCTTTAGGAATGAGGCTGGTGTGCCAAGCGGGCTGAGATAAAAGGTTGGGGGGAGGGAATTTGGGGGAGGGGTGCTAGGAATACGATAGGTGGAAGGAGGTGAGGGTGAGGGTGATAGGCCGGAGAGGGGGTGGGGGCGGAGAGATCAGGAAGAAGATTGCAGGTCAAGAGGGCGGTGCTGAATCCAGGGGTTGGGACTGAGATAAGGTGGGAGAAGGGGAAATGAGGAAGCTGGAGAAATCTACATTCATCCCGTGTGGTTCCTAGGTGGAAGATGAGGCGCTCTTCCTCCAGGCGTCGTGTTGCCATGGTCTGGCGATGGAGGAGGCCAAGGACCTGCATGTCATTAGCGGAATGGGAGAGGGAGCTAAAGTGTTCAGCCATGGGGCGGTTGGGTTGGTTGGTCCGGGTGTCCCAGAGGTTTTCTCTGAAATGTTCCGCAAGTAGGCGGCCTGTCTCCCCAATGTAAAGGAGACCACATTGGGTGCAGCGGATACAGTAAATGATGTGTGTGGAGGTGCAGGTGAATTTGCGATGGATATAGAAGGATCCATTGGGGCCTTGGAGAGAGGTGAGGGGGGAGGTGTGGGCGCAAGTTTGACACTTTTTGCAGTTGCAGGGGAAGGTGCCAGGAGTGGAGGTTGGGTTGGTGGGGTGTGTGGACCTGACCAGGGAGTTGTGGAGGGAGTGGTCTCTCCTGAATCAGAAAACACTTCAATAATGGAATTGGATATAACCCATCTGTTGGTGCATTTGCCAAGATTGTTTCAATACCCAACACCTCAGGTGACAGAGTAAAAGTAGTGCATAGATAGTTCCAAACTTTTGGGTATTTTTCTTGCCAAATAAACATTTTTTTTTACAAGCCTGCAGCTGCATTTCCTAGTGCCTGAGTGCCAACAATTAAATAAATGTTCCAGATATGCTTCTCCAATCTAAAGAATAAATGTCTTCTTTATTTTTCCTGCACCATTTGTGCCTATTTGCTGCCAAGAAAATTCTTCTGTGCAGATGTGAAATGTTCTAGAAATGTCTGGAAATATGGATGCATACTCAGCTGTGCAAAATAGTGCTTTCTTTGACACTGATGAGGAGACACTTTGGGAATGCAGGAGCCTCCATAAGCAGAACACATTGCAAAGGGTGCGATATATATATACAGGTACTGCAAGCACGTTATATTTTTGTTCAGCCCTCAATTTCACATCACATTTCATGCATTTCATCCATATTAATGGAGAAAAGGACAGCAAGCACCATAAATGTACTAGTCAACATGTTTGCCTATTTAATCCATAGCTAGTTGGCTAGTGAAGTTTCCAACACTTTTATACATTTGAAGTGCGATATTGATATCTGAGACAATCAGTTGCCAGACTTTCAGGTTCGGACTATGGCTAATAGTACTGTGTGAAGCTAAACTATTCTGGCACAATCCGAACTGTGCATCAGTGAGCAGGTTTATTAGGAAATACTGCTTGATAACACAGTTCACAACTCCTTCCCTCACTTTAAGTGACTGGAAGTGGGCTGATAGGACATGCATAGCCAGGTTGGATTTGTCTTGTTATTCATGGATAGGACACACCTAGAACATAGAACATTACAGCACAGTACAGGCCCTTCGGCCCTTGATGTTGTGTCAACCTGTGGATCCAATCTGATGCCCATCTATCCTACACTATTCCATTATCATCCATATATTTATCCAATGACCATTTAAATGCTTTTAAAGTTGACAAGTCTACTACTTTTGCAAGCAGTATGTTCCACGCCCCTACTATTCTCTGAGTAAAGAAACTACCTCTGATATCTGACCTATATGTATCACCCCTCACGATAAATCTGTCCCCTCATGCTAGCCATCACAATCCAAGGAAAAAGGCTCTCACTGTCCACCCGATCTAACCCTCTGATTATCTTGTACATCTCAGTTAAGTCACTTTCAACCTTCTTCTCTCTAATGAAAACAGCCTCAAGTCCCTCAGTCTTTCCTCATAAGATCTTCCCTCCATACCAGGCAACATCCTGATAAATCTCCTCTGAACCCTTTCCAAAGCTTCCACATTCTTCCTGTAATGACCAGAACTGTATGCAATACTCCAAGTATGTCCGCAGCAAAGTTTTGTACAGCTGCAGCATCTAGGTCATTTATAAAAGTGGTAATAGCAGTGGCCCCAAAACAGATCCTAGCGGTACACCACTAGTAACTGAACTCCAGGATGAACATTACCCATTAACCACCAACCTCTGTCTTCTTTCAGCGAGCCAATTCCTGACCCAAAGCACTAAATCACCCTCAATCCCATGCCTCCATATTTTGTGCAATAGCCTCCCATGAGGAACCTTAGCAAAAGCCTTACTGAAATCCATATACACCATAACAATTGCTTTACCCTCAACCACCTGTTTGGTCACCTTCTCAAATAACTCAATAAGGTTTGTGAGGCATGATTTTCCCTTCACAAAACCATGTTGGCCATTCCTAATCAACTTTTTCCTTTCCAGATGATTACAAACCCTAACTCTTATAATCTTTTCCAAAATCTTACCCACAACTGAAGAAAGTCTCACTGGTCTATATACTGTTTCACTTTATCAGCTATAAGCCAGTGTTGTAGCAGTTCTGGAACAGCCTAGTTAATCCTGGAGTGTACCTTTTCTGCACTATTGACAGTTCCAGTTCAGGCTGACAGTTTTATGCTGTAACCAGTGCACTGAGCCATTTTGTGATGTCATACAGAATGATTCAACTATAAAATAGTGTGCTTCAGTAACTTTTTCTGGCTGAATCTTCTCCATCAATTACATGATCACTTTACATAGCTGAGGGGTCCAAGGTTAGTAGTAAAGAATCAACCATACTACTGTCTTTATCTGGTCTAGAGTTACATGTAGGTCAGACCAGGTAAGGACAGCATTTTCCTTCCTTAATGGAAATTAGTGAAGCAGATGGGTTATTCCCAACAATCAGCAATGGATTATTCATGGTCATCAATAAACTCTTAATTGCAGATTTTCCTTTTTAAAAATTGAATTCAAATTTCACAATGTTGAAATTGAACCTGGGTTTCTGGACTAATAATCCAGTGATAATAACCGCTGGACCATCACATCCGCCTGACAAATGGCAGACAGGAACAAGAGGCTGTTGTAGGAGTTGGCAGATTGCTAACAGTCACAAAGTGAAGGCATGCATCCAAGTTCATCTCCAACAAAGGAAACCCCCTGGAAAAACCAGCAGTTCAAACAGACTGGCGTATGAGGAGCAATTGATTAGGTTAGGATTGTTTTTGCTGGAGTTCAGATGAATGAGGGGGAAATCTCACAGAGACTTATAAAATTCGAACAGGATTGCCAGGGTACATGAAAGGAGGGTGTTCCCAATGGTGGATGTGTCCAGAACCAAGGGTCAGAGACTGAGGATTCAGAGTGGACCCAAAGAGCGGTGAGCCAAAACATTGAATGTATTCAGTAGGAAGCTCGATATAGCACTTATAGGATTTAAGGTCATGGGGAGAAAGCAGGATCAGTTGGACAATCAGCCATGATCATGATGAATGGCAGAGCAGGCTTGAAGGGCCAAATAGTCTCCATCTGTTCCTCCCTTCTATGTTTCTATGTTTCCACCAACAGATTTAGTTTTCCAATTCAGAGGCACCAAGTTTAGCATTTAGGAGAACAGTCATGATTTCACTGGAATAATAAAGTCTAGAGCCAATAAAAATGATCAGCAGCTGATGAACTGTGATGGAGCAAAGACAGGTGATGCAGTGGGGGTGGAAAAATGGAGTCTTATCAATGGCATGAAATATGAGGTCAACAGCTGACCTTCCTTCAAATAGGCCATTAAGTTTGTGAAAAGACTGGCATAATTTCAGTCTGTTGACATGAACAGGAATGGAATCAGTATCCAGGAAATGGAATGAATCAGTAACCAAGAAATGGAATTTGGAGTAGGGAGTCACAACAGTGCCTTAAGTCTTTCCAATTAAATTGAGATGAAGCTTAATAGAAACCTAAACCCATTGAATATCAGGCAGCTATCAGTGGCTGAATGGAAGTTTGGAAAGAATATTAAATCCGTAATGATGCATTCTCTGCTTTTCATAGGCTGATTTCTTTTTGGGTGAGCAAAAGTAGGATTGGAAATAAAGGATAGTTGGGAGTTAAATCAGATTAATAAACTTCACTTATTTGAAGTAAATTACAGTGAGATTTCCAGACTTAGGATTTTATTAGTGTCATACTCTGACGTGCAGTGCTGACAATTGACTTGTCTTTTGTTTGTGGGCGACAGTCCCCAGTTATTTATTTTTGTTTGTTTATTCAAAATGATTGGTGTCAAAGTGATTTCAAGGAAAACTGGGCAGAAAGCCCACATAATCTATGTTGGAGCAAACTTTGAAAAATGTCATTAGAAACTAGTGAGATTGTAATAGCTACCTGTCAGACTGGAGGCTATCAGGCAGGTGTACCTGAGAGCATCACATCCAGGTATCCAAAGCCAAATTCTTTTTTTAGTAACTTGATGTCATTGTGTAATGATTTCTTATCCCAGTGGAAGAAAATAAATCTTTTTGACAGGGATGAAAAAAGTTAAACAGGCCATCAATCACTCTGACAAGGGATCACTGAATTCAAAATGGTAACTCTATTTCTCTCTCTATAAAGGCTACTGGCACTGCTGAATTTCTCCAGCACTTTCTGTTTTTGCATCGATTATAACAGTTGGTTATAATTACTTTGTATATCTGTAAAACAATCCTATAATACTTCCTGAAACCATTTATTTTGATTTATTTATGTCTGTATAAACAGTTTTGTTTTAAAATTTAAAATAACTGTCACATTTCCAAGATAAACTGTTTCTTTTAAATTGTAAGGCAGAGTTACAATAGGTTCCAAAAATGTCAGAAAATAGCAGGCAGAATATTCTCATTTTCAGCTGAAATATTATGTCACGTGGCGCCCGGTTTGCCATAGCTCCGAGCAACTTTTCTCTCACAATCTTCTGCTCTTCACTTAATTCATTAATCCACAGAGATCGTTGGCAACATTCTCAGGGAATAACACGGCCCCATGCCAGAAAATATTTTTGCTGCTAGAACATTCTAACGTTCACTATACTGATGTTGCACTTAAACCCCCAGCTATACACCACTTCGGGTACCGCAAGCTGGGAAATGCCCCTCACAATGCTGCAACTGATCCATTAAATTCAAAGCCTGTTCCAGAGGAATGGAAAGCTTGCTCCACACTTTGCAGACTGGATGTTCAGGAGGTCTTAGTAGACATGGGTCAGGAGATGGGTTTGGGCTCACATTGCAGCCTGAGTCAGTGCTGTATCCTGGGTGAAGCAGGAAGAAGATCAGTAATCTTTTGTGTTCTGCAAGGGTATGTGCCATCATCTTCTCTACTATCTCACACTCACAGGACCACCAAACCCTGCAATTCTGGAAATAAGCTCTTAATAATGGATATTATTAAACGAGAAAGAGTGCTGAACAGATTTACTAGGATGCCACCTAGTTGAAGGTTTGAGTTATAAGGAGAGGCTGGATAGGCTGGGACTTTTTACCCTGGAGGGTAGGAGACTGAGGGGTGATCTTATAGCGATCTATAAAATCATGAGAGACATAGATAAGATGGATAGGCAACCGCTTTTCCTCATGGTAGGGAAGTCTAAAACTAGAAGACATAGGTTTAAGGTGAGAGGGGAGAGATATAAAAGGATCCAGAGGGGCAATTCCTTTACTCAGAAATTGGTGATTGCCTGGAATGGGCTGCCATAGGTAGTGATGGAAGTGAGTTGAAACTTTATTGCTGGAACAGCACAGCAGGTCAGGCAGTATCCAGGGAACAGGAGATTCGACGTTTCGGGCACAGGCCCTTCTTCAGGAAGTGATGGAAGTGAGTAAAACTTCTTAATTTAAGACAGGAACATGGAAGGTGTAGGAATGGAAGGATATGGACCAAACACAGGCAAATGGGACCAGTTTAATTATGAAAACCAGGCGGTATGGGCAAGTTGGGCTGAAGGACCTATTTTCATGCTGTAGACCTCTATGACTCCACGACTCTCCCAAGGCTTATGGACCTACAACTCTCAATATTGCATGCATCATGTCCACTCAATGCGTGTCATAGAATCACAAAGATGTACAGCATAGAAACAGATCATTCAGGCCAACTCATCCATATCAAAAATATATCCTAAATTAATCTAGAACCATTTTCCAGCCCTCTAAACCCTTCTTGTTCCTGTACCTATCCAGGTGCCTTTTAAATGTTGTAATTGTACCAGCGTCCTCTGGCAGCAATTTCCATACACTCACCTACCTCCCACCTTTGATTGAAAAGTTGCCCCTTTGGTCCCTTTTAAATCTTTCCCCTCTCATCCTAAACCTATGGACTCACCCAATCCAGGAAAAAAAACCTTGTCTACGTCCCCTCTCCATGCCCCTCATGAATTTATAAACCTCTATAAGTTCACCCCTCATCCTCCAAAGCTGCAAGGAAAACAGCCCCAGCTTATTCAGCCTCTGTCTGCAGCTCAAACCTTCCAACCTGGCAACATCCTTGTAAACCTTTTCTGAACCTTTCAAGTATCACAACATCCTTCCTATCATGTCACCTTCCTCATTTTCCTAAACTATTATAATTCTTTAACAATACCAGAAATTGCTGGGAAAACCCAGCGGGTCTGGCAGCATCTGTGGATAGAAAGCAGAGATAATGCTTCAAGTCCAGTGACCCTTCTTCAGCTGTTTTTGTTTCTGATTTTCAGCATTTGCAGTTCTATCGATTTTTTTTTTGTCTATAACATTTACTCGTCTTCACATTAAAAAGCAACACGAACCCCAGATGCAAGCAGCATTTACCCCAGCATTAAAGACACTAGGCACTGAGAAACCAATGTGAGATGTACAGAGGCTGGCAGCCTCTAACTAAGTGCAAAGTGAGTCAGCACTATGAATGTACCATGGGCCAGAAAATGGATGCCTGTGGAGCTGCATGTATGCCCCTGCACACAAAGTGACCCAGCAGAAGCATGCAAGTCATAGGTGTTCCTGAGATACAAGGTAAGCTGTCAAAGGCCTGAAGTGGTGGGTGTGTTTGTTCTAGGTAGACAATGATTTGGTGAGTCTAATGTTCTGACAATGAGAAGTTAAATGATTAATGGGTGGAAGAGGATGGTCACCATGAAGCATCCAGAGACATTTTTGTGAAGAGCTGTTTATATGTTGGCCAGGAAAAATATCCAGTGAGTTGCAGCCACCAGGTACCTGCTGTGATTTATAGTCCAGGAAGTTTTACTGTTTAACTACTCTGTGAAGGACAGCAGAATTGGAAAAGGTACATAAAATGAAGCAAGTTGGTTCTCTTTCAAGACGCTAGGGGATGGAAATAAAGTAGTCGCCTCTCAATGGCAAGATTATGAGATTATCATTTAAAGCTTAAAAGGAAAATCATCAATATCTTCCGTAAGTGAGATTCTTATCTTTTCATTCTCTCTGTATTTTCTCACCTTTCATAATATGTTCGTGCTACACCAAGGAATGAAAATTCTTACTCACAGTGTGAAACATCAAAGCTATCTTGGAATAGTTACAAATCAAAACTTCCTGAGAGCATGTGATGCATCATTCCCAAAAATAAACACAGAATGCAACATTAATGACTTGTTTCAGTAACTTCTAAATTTATTATTGTTGGCAATCACACTTTTACATACTTCAGGAGTTTCCTTTTGTTATGGACCAGATCAAATCCCCTCAAATACATCAAGAAGCTAGCCTGGTCCCTAACTCTTATCTCATTTAAAGGCAAGTGCAAGGTGCTGTGTTCTAGATGTAGTTTGATTGGTTACACTATTAGGCTTTAAGTACGACAGGCTTTATTCTCACTATATAATTAAAATACAAACAAAAAAAAGAACTTGAATAACAACTCTATTTGAAAACTTAGCACAATATTAGGTTATTTAACTACTAAACAGCAACTGTTCCAATATAGTAACATACCATAAACACATGCAACATTTCTCCAATCCAGGAGGAATCAACATCAAGAGAAAATTGTAGCAGAGAGAGAGACCGCACCAGTTTTGCTGTAATAGTGAGAGATGTATGGCAACTTCAAAACCCAGCAACTACCAAAAGCTAAACTAAAACCTTGGTTCTGAGGGAGCTTGACTCCACCCATTCATTGGAGCCTTCTCTTGTTCCAGCATTTTTAAAAAAACCCAGGTTTCACAAACTATTTACTTAATTGGCTTTCAACAAAAAGGACAAAATACATCTCTTAAAGCACCGTATTGTCACACACTGTTACAAGCATGAAATCTCTGTTACTTATGATACTAACCATCATTTCCTACTGCTCTAGGCTTTCATCTTTCTGTGTTATGTGGCCTGTTTACTCTAGAGTTGCTATTATTTCTGGATGATGTCAGGTTTTTTTTCAGCTGTTCATGAGCTTTTCCATGTTTTAAAGATTGGTCTACCTAAAGCTATTTGCATAAGTTTATATTGTAATTGGGACTATCGCTTTGTGTAAGAGCATTTTGTGCATCCAGAATTTCTTCCCCAAGAAAATGATAAATTATATAAATTAATGGAGAAATCAGTTTTGTAGTTTATTTGCTGAATGATTTATCTCCACTTGCTTCCTCAACTGACACAACAAATCAGAGACATTCATCCTCAAATAATTATTATCAAAGAGAAAGTTTGTTGGCGAGACAGTCCTTTCTGTTTCGAGTTCAAATGTAAACGTTTTTAACTTCTGGAGCAGGAAGGTATGAGAGGTTTTGTAATAATTGAGGAACTGACAAGTCAGGCTTGGCAGAATGTCAATAGTATCTAAGAATTGAATGACCAAGATAAATACATTAACATTGTCATGAAATAAATTAGGTTTGTCTTTAGCATTCTTAAAGTTATTTAGAATATTTAAATGTTTAATGAAGAACCTTTTTGCAAACACATTATTGGACAATCTCTGCTGTATTGTTTTATGGAATTTCAAAACTCAGAGGAGCTTATCAAGAATCCTCATTACACTTTGATGAACCTGCATTAAATCCACATAGGCCAAATGCAAATTGATTTTCTGTCAGTCAAAAGCTTGTTCTGCTTTGATTTAATTATCCACGGGAGTGGAGTGGCATAAGCATAAGGTTCGTTGGAACATTATGACCATAATAATATTCTATGTACAGTTTGTAGCAGTGAAAAAAGTTGCATTTTGACAAGTTCCCTAGTGAGATTTCTTTGAAACATGAATTTATTAAGCAAGTACTTTACATGATGTTTCCACAGGCAGCCGACTGCTGACAGGCTCTTTATAGAACTACAGATGGACACACAGATGGACTGGCCATTGTGTTAATATAAGCCACATTAAGAAGAAACACTGTATATTTAATATTTAATATGCAATTATAACACATGTCATTAGTAACCTATCAACAGTGTAATTATACCTGTGATTCCAATATCTGACTTATGCCTTCAGTGTGTCATGCAAAATTAGGCACATTTAGATAATCGTTTTTTGTCATTGATAGCTTAATTGACCAAACTCTGAATAGATGTAACATTTTTATTCTTAAACATTGAAATAGAAATACCCTTGATAAAATAAATCCTAATGCTGTTGCTGCTGTTGCTACAAAGCATCATGTGTCCTCTTTAGGTTAAGAATAATTGTCAAATCTAGTACTGCGAAAGTCAGAGCCATATTCATATATAAGCGTTCTAAATTTCTTTGCCTGGTCCAGTTACATAGAGTACAGCACACAGGATTATGTTCCACATTCAGTCAAGAGTGTAGGAAAAGGCTAGCTGGGGCAGATCCAAGCTTTGGAATCTCATCTTGAGGAAGCCTACCATCTAATCCATGAGGGCCCTGGTGAAAGAATGGGTTGCATTGAATCTATGATTAGCCTCAGTCAGGGAGTTGCATTGTAGAGACATCAGTCATGTTTGGAATGGGTAATCCTCACCTTCAATGAACTTGTTAGGCATCCAGCTGTTAAGATGCAGCATGAACCTGAGAGTTCTCAGTGTTACCATAATACCTGGCACAGACCACTAAGGTGTGATACTGATGATCACAGCTACCTTCTGCAATGATAGAACTCCTTTTTATTGAAGAAGTCAGATGAGTTATGATATGGCTCTCTCAACATGACATGTGCCCTGCATTTCTGTGAAGCCAACTATGGAGAACGGTGAGGGTGAACGGTCAGTGGTCACGGTACATGTTAGTATCAATGACATAAGTTAAGAAAAAGGGAAGAAGTCCTACAAGAAGAATATTGGGAGTTTCAAATAAATTGAAAAGCAGAAGCTCAAAGGTAGTAATGTTAGGATTGCTACCAGTGCCACATTTTAGCATGAGTAAGCATAACAGGACATACCAGATGAAAATGTCATTGGAGAGACTGTATAAGAGGGAGGGACATAGATTCCTGGAAAATAGGAGCTGTTTCTCGAGAAGGTGAGATCAGTGCAAGCAGGATAGGTTACATCTGGGCAGGGCCAGGACCAATGTCAATGGTGGGGTGGGGAGTTGAGGAGGGGGGAGATGTTGGCTGGTGCTGTTGAGAAGGATTTAATAGGATAGCAAGGGGATGGGTACCTGATCAGGGAGACAGATGATGGAGAAACAAGGTTAGAAATGAAAGACAGAAATGTAAGAAGCAAAAGTGGAAGGCAGTAAAAAAGACAATTTATATAAACAATTCGGATGAGAATATAGAAGGCACAGTTAGTAACTTTGCAGATGGCACCAAAATTGGTGGTATAGTGGACAGTAAAGAAGGTTATCTAAGATTACAAAGAGATCTTGATCGTTTGGGTGAATGGGCTGAGGAGTGACAAATGGAAATTAATTTTGATAAATGTGAGATATTGCATTTTGGTAAAACTAACAAAGGCAGGACTTATACAATTAATGGCAGAACCCTGGTTAGTGTTGTAGAACAGAGAGATCCAAGGGTTTTGGTACATAATTCTTTGAAATTTGCATCACAGGTAGGAAGGATGGTTACAAAGGGTTTAGCACACTTGCATCCATTGATCAGACCTTTGATTATTAGAGTTGGGGTGTCATGTTCAAATTATACAGGATGCTGGTGCGGCCTCTTCTAGAGTGCTGTGTGCAGTTCTGGTCACCCTGTTATAGGAATTGGAGAGAGTTCAGCAGAGTTTTACCAGGACATTGCAAGGAATAGAGGGTTTGAGTGATAGAAGTAGACTGGATAGGCTGGGACTTTTTTCACTAGAGAGTATGAGGTTGAGGGGTGACCTTACAGAGATATATAAAGTCATGAGGGGCATAGATAAGGTGAATAACAAGGGTCTTTTCCCTAGGGTGGAGGGAGTTCTAAACTAGGAGGCATATTTTTAAGGTGAGAGGAGAAAGTTTTAAAAAAGACACATGGGGCAGTTTTTTTTTATTACGCAGAGAGTGGTTCGTGTGTGGAATGAACTGCCAGAGAAAGTGATGGATGCAGCTATAGTTACAACATTGAAAAGCCATTTGGACAGGCACATAGATAGGAAATGTTTGGAGGGGTATGGGCCAAACAGAGGCAAGTGGGACTAGTTTGGGAACATAGTCAGGGTGGAGTAGTTGGACTGAAGGGTTTATTTCTGTTCTGTATGACTATGAATCTGTGAGGGTGAAAAACAAATGGTGCCACAGTTCAACATAAAGCTGTGCTGACTAACAATGTTAAAAAGACAAGCCTATAGCCTTTGTATCTTATTGTGTAGAGGGCTTGCAATAAGGTAAATGAATTGGCAGAGCAAATCCATATACACAATCATAACATAGATGTAATTACAGAGACATGGCTGCAGGGTTACCAAGAATGGAAACTGAACATCCAGGAATATTTATTAACTAGGAAGGAGAGAAGGAGGTCGGGTAGCCTTGGTGGTAAAGGAGGAGGTCAGTGCAATAGTGAAGAAGGATATTAGCTTGGAAACCATGGTGTGGAATCTGTATAGGTAGAAATAAGGAACATCAAGAGACAGAAAATGATGATGGATCTTGTCTATAGGCCCCAAACAGTACTAGAAATGTAAAGGAAGATATTAAATAAGAGCTGTTTGGAGTAAGGGTACAACTGTAATCATAAATCACTTCAATTTAGAAAAGGTTTGGACAAACCAAGCTAGCAATTGTATTGAGGAGCAGGATTTCCTGGAATGTACAGGATGCAAGGTATTGCATTTTGGTAAGATGAACAAGGACAGGACTTACGGAGTGAATTCTAGGAGCCTGGGGAGTGTTGTAGAACAGAGAGCCCTAAGCGTTCAACTACATCATTAACTGGGAGTTGCATCACAGTTAGATGGAGTGGTAAAGAAGGTGATTGGCACGCTTCCCTTTATTGCTCAGACCATTGTGTATTGGAGTAGAAACATCATGTTGCTGTTATACAGGATGTTGGTGAGGCCACTTCAGGAGTACTATGTACAGTTCTGGTTGCCCTGCTATAGGAAGGATAAGTGTGAGGTGATTCACTTTGGTAAGAGTAACAAAAAGATGGGGTACTGGGATAATGGTCGGATACTTGGTAGTGTGGATGAGCAGAGGGATCTTGGTGTCCATGTACACAGATCTTTGAAAGTTGCCACCCAGGTAAATAGTGCAGTGAAGAAGGCATGTGGCGTACTGGCTTTTATTGGTAGAGGAATTGAGACCGGAGTCCTGAGATCATGTTGCAGTTGTATAAGACTCTGTTGCGGCCGCATCTGGAGTATTGTGTACAGTTTTGGTCGCCATACTATAGAAAGGATGTGGAGGCACTGGAACGGGTGCAGAGGAGGTTTACCAGAATGTTGCTGAAAATGTGTTGCTGGAAAAGCGCAGCAGGTGAGGCAGCATCCAGGGAACAGGAGAATCGACGTTTCGGGCATAAGCCCTTCTTCAGGAAGTTGCCTGGTATGGTAGGAAGATCGTATGAGGAAAGGCTGAGGCACTTGGGGTTGTTTTCATTGGAGAAAAGAAGGTTTCGGGGTGACTTGATAGAGGTGTACAAGATGATTAGGGGTTTAGATAGGGTTGACCGTGAGAACCTTTTTCCACATATGGAGTCAGCTATTACGAGGGCATAGCTTTAAATTAAGGGGTGGTAGGTATAGGACAGATGTTAGGGGTAGGTTCTTTACTCAGCGAGTCGTGAGTTTATGGAATGCCCTGCCAGTAGCAGTGGTGGACTCTCCCTCTTTATGGGCATTTAAGTGGGCATTGGATAGGCATATGGAGGATAGTGGGCTAGTGTAGGTTAGGTGGGCTTGGATCGGCGCAACATCGAGGGCCAAAGGGCCTGTACTGCGCTGTATTCTTCTATGTTCTATGTTCTATGATATTAATACATTGGAGAGGTCCCTCATAAGGGGTTAGTGGGCAAAATTAAAGCACATGGAATGAGATAGTATGTTGGCATGGATCAGGAAACAGGAAGGGGCAATAAATGGGTCATTTTCTAAGTAGCAAACAGTGTCTACTGGGGTTCTGCAAGAATTAGAATCCCTACAGTGTGGAAACAGGCCCTTCAGCCCAACAAGTCCACACCTACCCTCCGAAGAGTAACCCACATAGACCCATTCCCCTACCTTATTATCCAATATTTACCCCTGACTAAAGTACCTAACCTACACATCCCTGAACACTATGAGTAGTTTAACATGGCCAATTCACCTCACCTGAACATTTTTGGACTGTGGGAGGAAACCCACACAGGCATGGGGAGAATGTGCAAACTTCAAGCAGACAGTCACCCAAGGCTGGAATCGAACCCAGGTCCCTGGCGTTATGAGGCAGCAGTGCTAACCTTTGAGCCACCATGCCGCCCTAAGGAACAGCATCTTGGCACAACTATTCACGATATATATAAAAGATTAGATGAGATAACCAAATGCAACCTGTCTAACTGTAGTAATAGTACAAAACCAGGGTAGAGCTGTGAGTTGTGAGGAGGATACAAGGAGACCACTAGATGGTTTATACAACTAAGTGACTAGGCAATACCTGGCAGGTGCAACACAACATGGCGAAATGAGAAGTTATACACTTTGGTGTGAAAAACAGAAATGAAGCTTTTTTTAAAAAAATAGTTACTGGGAAGTGTGGGAATACAAAGGGATCTGGGCATTCTTGTATATCAGTTAATGAAAGTAGACAGGCAGATACAACAAACAATTAGCAAAGCTAATGGTATACTGGCACTCTTTGCAAGAGGATTTCCGTACAGAAGTCTTACTGTAATTATACAGAGCCTTGTTGAGACAACACCAAATATTGAGCATTGAGTGCAGTTTCAATCTCCCTACCTAAGTAGCAGTACTTGTCTAAGAGGGAGGCCAGTCAAGATTCACTAGGCTGATATAGATAAGCTGCAGAACTGGGCAGAAAGGTGGCAAATGGAGTTCAATTTAGCTAAGTGTGAGGTGATTCACTTTGGTAAGAGTAACAAAAAGATGGGGTACTGGGCTAATGGTCGGATACTTGGTAGTGTGGATGAGCAGAGGGATCTTGGTGTCCATGTACACAGACCTTTGAAAGTTGCCACCCAGGTAAATAGTGCGGTGAAGAAGGCATGTGGCGTACTGGCTTTTATTGGTAGAGGAATTGAGTTCTGGAGCCCTGAGGTCATGTTGCAGTTGTATAAGACTCTGGTGTGGCCGCATCTGGAGTATTGTGTGCAGTTTTGGTCGCCATACTATAGGAAGGATGTGGAGGCACTGGAACGGGTGCAGAGGAGGTTTACCAGGATGTTGCCTGGTATGGTAGGAAGATTGTATGAGGAAAGGCTGAGGCACTTGGGATTGTTTTCATTGGAGAAAAGAAGGTTTCGGGGTGACTTGATAGAGGTGTACAAGATGATTAGGGGTTTAGATATGGTTGACCGTGAGAACCTTTTTCCACATATGGAGTCAGCTATTACGAGGGGGCATAGCTTAAACTTAAGGGGTGGTAGGTATAGGACAGATGTTAGGGGTAGGTTCTTTACTCAGTGAGTCGTGAGTCCATGGAATGCCCTGCCAGTAGAAGTGGTGGACTCTCCCTCTTTATGGGCATTTAAGCGGGCATTGGATAGGCATATGGAGGATAGTGGGCTAGTGTAGGTTAGGTGGGCTTGGATCAGCGCAACATCGAGGGCCAAAGGGCCTGTACTGCGCTGTATTCTTCTATGTTCTATGTTCTATGTTCTATGATATCATGGATGACACAACAATGCCCCCTCTTCTTCCTCAGGCAGCTCAGGAAATTCAACATATTCACCATTGACGGCATTTTGTCTGGGTGCATAAAGGCCTGGTATGGCAACTGTTCTGCTCAGGATCATGAGAAACTACAAAAGCCAACCTCCCATCCATGGACTCCATTTACACAGCTTGCTGCTGCGATAAGGCTGTCAACACCATCAAAGACCCAATCCCCCCACCACCTGCTCTCCTCCATCAGACAGGAGATACAGAAGTCTGAACACATGCACCGGTAGGTTCAGGAACAGCTTCTTACCAGCCATTATTAGACTGATGAATGGTCTCTCTCGCTTCAAATAAAACTGATCTTACTAATGTTGATCTCGCCTAGCACACATACTGTGTAATGTAACCTGCATGCCTATGTCTAAATCTTTTTCCAACCTCTGATCTGTATATCTTTGCTTACTATGATCTGCCCATACTGCTCATAAACAAAGCTTTTCACTCTACTTCGGTACACGTGACAATCAATCAATAAAGGTTTATTGTATGAGGAGAGATTAGTTTGGATCTGTAATCAATCGAGTTTAGAAAGATGAGTCAGGGTCTGACTGAAAAGTCTCAAATATTGTTGAACAGGGTTGGACAAATTAAATGCACAGAGGATATTTTCCTTCATGGGGGAGTCTAAAAATAGGGGACACAGTATCAGGAGATGAAGTAGATAATTTAGGACCAAGATGAGGAAAGTGTTTTTCATTCAAAATGTTTTTCGCTCACCTGTAGAATTCCGTATCACAGAAGGCTGTAAAGGCCAAGTCAAAGCAAATATTCAAGGAAGAGCTAAATAGGTGATTAGACTTTAAAGGCACAAAAGGATATGGAAAGAAAGTGGGAATATGGTATTGAGAGAGAGGACTAGCCATGATCATTTTGAATGGCAGAGCAGGGTCAAAGGACTAAAAGGCCTACTTCAGCTGCTAGTTTCTATGCTTTTTGTGGTGGAAAAGTCTACTGCCTGGCTTGTAGCGCTGACTTTGTGATGGGGAAGTGAGATGAAGATGAGTGAATTATTTGCCATGGAGACTGCTGTGTGAGATTGACATAGCACAGTGCCACACAGCAACGTGTCCTCCCTCCTGACAGTTCCTTTGTTGGCAAACATGACAAGCTGTCTCACTTTCAGTCTGTCTAAACAAGAAGGCAATACAAGAGTGCGCTGAGCTTGTAAACTCTGAATGAGGTGGCAAAGCTGAGAGAGTGATGCAGTGAACATAATACCATATGACATAGAAGCCCCTTTGAAGTAAGCCATTCAGCCCATCAAGTCTTCTCCACCATTCTCTGAGATCATGGATGATTTGAAAACGCCCAACTCCACTTTTTCAGCTGCTCCCCATAACCCTTGATTCCCTTTCTGTTTAAAAATCTATCTCAGCCTTGGATATGCTTAATGAAGTCGACTCAGCAGCTAGCAAAACGTACAGACACAAAGTCAGGCATTATGATATTCCCATGTGCATTCTGCCTTTCTCCTTCCTGTTAGAAATAATGGGTTTGGAGGGTGCTGTTACAGAGGCCTGGTAAGTTATTGCAAGTCTACCTTGTAGGTGGCACACACTACTATCACTGCACATCAGTTGTGAAAGAACTGAATGTTAATGATGTTAGGTGTGTTTCTAGGTGATCCTGGATGATGTTAACCTTCTTGAATTTGGTTGGAACTGCATTCATCCAGTCAACTGGTGGTTATTCTGTTGGATTCCTGATTCCAGTCTTGTTGATGGTGGGTGTGCAGGGGGTGAATTTCCAATCTCTGACCTGTTCTTATCAACCATGTATTTATGTGGCTGGCCCAATTCAGTTTCTGGTAAGTGGTAACCACTCAGGATGTCGATAGTGGTAGACCCATTGATGACAATTCCATTAAACGTCATCAAGGGGCAATGATTAGAATCTCTCACGTTCAAGCGGGTCATTGCATGGGCTGAGGAGTGGAGTTTAATTTAGGCAAATGCAAGGTGCTGCATTTTGTAAAGGCAAATCAGGGCAGAGCTTATACACTTAATGGTAAGGTCCTGTGGAGTGTTATTGAACAAAGAGACCTTGGAGTGCAGGTTCATAGCTCCTTGAAGGTGGAGTCCCAGGTAGACAGGATAGTGAAGAAGGCATTTGATATGCTTGCCTTTATTGGTCAGTGCATTGAATATAGGAGATTGGAGATCATTTTGTGGTGTACAGGACATTGGTTAGGCCACTATTGGAATACTGTGTTCAATTCTGGCTCCTGCTATAGGAAGGATATTGTGAAACTTGGAAAGGTTTAGAAAGGATTTACAAGGATGTTGCTAGGGTTGGAGTGTTGAGCTACCGGGAGAAGCTGAATAGACTGGGGTTATTTCCCTTGGAGCGTCGGGGCTGAGGGGTGACCTTATAGAGGTTTATAAAATCATGAGGGGCATGGATAGGGTGAATAGACAAGGTCTTTTCCACACAGTGGGTGTGTCCAGAACTAGAAGACATCAGTTTAAGGTGAGAGGGAAAAGATTTAAAAGGGACCTAAGGAGCAATGTTTTCACACAGAGGGTGGTGCATGTATGGAATGAGCTAACAGACAAAGTAGTGGAGGCTCGTCCAATTATAATATTTAAAAGGCATCCGGATGGGTATAAAATAGGAAGGGTTTAGAAGGATACGGGCCAAATGCTAGTAAATGGGACAAGATTAATTTATCTGGTCGGCATAGATGAGTTCGACCAAAAGGTCTGTTTCCGTGCTGTACAGCTCTATGACTCTATGTGTCATGCAAATTTTATTTGCCATTTTATCAGCCGACACTTCAATGTTGTCCAAGTCTTTCTGCTTCAGTCATTCTTCTATCAGTTTATTAAAATGCAGAAAAAATTGGCTCCAAGTGCATTGTAGCTCATTGAATCAGTTGTCCTTGGAAGTCATGACTGTCATGAAATGATGAATGAAAATAATAATCCAAATTTGGCATTGAGATTCTCACCAATTTTGCCATTTCCCAGAGTGTTGTAAGAGCTGAGAGACATAACACAATACCCCCTACGGTAATCACATTTTTGGTAGAACAGAAATATAAATCGAACGCCTGTCTGAAACATGTATGAACAATTACTTCCAATGTCCATTCAAGATTTATTCTAAAATTCGCTGAAAGATAAGTACAGGATCCTACTTTTACAGAATGGAAGAGTTTTAGGAGGATAGCTTACATGAATCTTTTAGAACGTATAATAGAAGTTTCTCAATGTAATGTTGGGTGGGGTTTGGGGATAAATTTTGCTACTTTTAGTTGCCATTGATGTCAGTTCCTTTTGCAAGTGACCCCACTACAAGACCTTAAAGTTTTTATAGTGCAAATTGTCCACTCTCAATTTTCAACAACACCAAATCTGAGGCAACAATTTAAGTAGTTAAACAAGAAAATGCTGGAGGACCTGAATGGGTCTGGCAGCATCTGTAGAGAGAAAGAAACAGAGTTAATGCTTCAAGTTCAATATGAGTCTTGTCCCCAGATGCTGCAAGATATGTTGCATTTTTTCAGCACTTTCTTTTTATTTTCAGATCTCTAGCATGTGCAGTATTTTGTTTTAATTCAATTCAAAAATTTAGCCAGAATCAACAGGTTGAAGTTGTCTCGCATGAAACACTCTATGAAACAGCAGGAATATCAAATTCCATTGCATGCAATTACTGATCTTTACTGATTGATATACTGTTAAATTGATGATGGCATCAGAATCTACTCATATTACCATAAACCAACTGATGGTAGTTATGGCAAGTCATTTTTGATGATCTAGCTGCATGCTCCAATCTCACATTAATTTCACGTTAGGATTTTAGTCATCAATAGTAACTATAATCACACCAATGAAAATGAGCATTAATGAGAAATTAATTAAAGGCTGTCCTTAAATTCGAGATCTTTAGACTTAAAATAATGTGATTTCATTTTGCATAGCAACAAAAAGATATAGATACCAACTACCTTCATTTCACTTTGGTATTCTAGAAAGCAGAATTCAAATTAATTGATTTTCACATTATTACTGTTACAGTGGTTTGTTTTCCAACAGAGGGAAGTGTTGGGATCCCTTCACTACTCAGTTCATATTTAAAGTTATAGTGAACATATTTGTTGCAATTAATCATTGCTGTCGTAATCTACGCTTGGTGTAAATTGCCTGAGAATACGAATTTGATTATAAGTAAGGACACAAGTTAGATTTCTATTGTTCAAATCAAAGGGCCTTGGGATCATTAGATGCTCACCCCTCCATTTAGTCATCCTCAGGTGCAGCTCCATGCTAAGGTATTATTTTGATAAGGTATCTTTTTAGCTGTTCCCCAGAGGTTCTCTTTATGACCACCGGTTAGGTTACTTTTCCATTTTGTATTTTTTTTCCTGTGTTCAGGGAAAGAAAAATCCCTCCTGAATCCTAAAACAGACACTGGGTTGCTTGTTATTCCAAATAGTAAAAGTCGATTTTTGTCATACCGATGGTTCAGCCCTGACTGTTGATATTGAACTATACATAGTGTGTTTCATTGAATTTCAATTTGAGATATCAAATGGAGATTGTTGGGATTTTACTGATCAAAGATAGTCATCGCCTTGTGCTATTTAGCAATAATGTGCTTGATACTCATCAGCCCAAGCCCAGATCTTGTTCACATTTTTCAGCATGTAGTCATAGATTGATGTATTCTCAGAAAACAGTGAATAAAGCTGGACATTGTGTAATCATTCGAATACAGCTACATCTGACATCATTAGGACAAAGTCATTGATGAAACATCTGAAGGCAGTTGGTCCTAGAATATTGCCTTTATGAACTGGGCTCTTGTGAAACATTGACAGTGTCCCTTCCTCTGAGCCAGGAGGCCCAGGTTCAAGTCCCACCTGCTCAGGTGGTATGTCATAACCTCTCTGAATAGTTTGATATATACAATGTCTGTCATAAGGAACTGGGCTCTTATGGTGCAGTGGCAGTGTCCTGCAAATCCTACTTGTGCCAGAGCTACATACTAATATCTCTGCCCTAAGGAGCTCCTACAGCAGTGTTGTGGCCCGAAAACCCTCGAATAACTGCAACACTTGTGCCAGAAATTATTCTAGTCATTGTAGTGTTTTCATCTGATCCCCACTGACTTCAGTTTTACGGGTGTCCTTGGTTCCACCTTTTTTAAGCTTTGATGTCAACAGCCGTTATTCAAAATTCTTGTTTTGTGTCAGTAGGAGTGAAATCCCCTTACTGGGGACAAAGACCCAGGACTGGAAATGTGTTGCTGGAAAAGCGCAGCAGGTCAGGCAGCATCCAGAGAACAGGAGAATCGACGTTTTGGGCATAAGCCCTTCTTCAGGAATGAGGAAAGTTTGTCCAGCAGGCTAAGATAAAAGGTAGGGAGGAGGGACTTGGGGGAGGGGCGTCGGGAATGTGATAGTTGGAAAGAGGTCAAGGTGAGGGTGAAAGGTTGTGATAGGTGGAAAGAGGTCTGACCTTTCACCCTCACCTTGACCTCTTTCCACCTATCACAACCTTTCACCCTCACCTTGACCTCTTTCCACCTATCACAACCCCAGTCTGACCTTTCGCCCTCACCTTGACCTTTTTCCACCTATCACTCTCCGCCCCCACCCCAGTCTGACCTTTCACCCTCACCTTGACCTCTTTCCACCTATCACATTTCCGACGCCCCTCCCCCAAGTCCCTCCTCCCTACCTTTTATCTTAGCCTGCTGGACAAACTTTCCTCATTCCTGAAGAAGGGCTTATGCCCGAAACGTCGATTCTCCTGTTCCCTGGATGCTGCCTGACCTGCTGCGCTTTTCCAGCAACACATTTCCAGCTCTGATCTCCAGCATCTGCAGACCTCACTTTCTCCACAAAGACCCAGGAGGCAGGCAGGGTTCAGGCACACGGCAGTCTTTATTCTTATCAAGCAATTACCCATCCATTGCAGGGAGAGGGGCAAGAATCTTCCCCAAATCAGCCTCGACGTGAGAATGCAATTGTTCCCATAATCTTGGCTCAGATCGGAAGAAAGATCAAATTTACTCTGATTTTCACAGCGAGTTACAGCACTTTTAGACATTTTGTGTTACAATAATTACATGCAATGTCGTCCTTCCCTTATGCTATACATCTAATCCTGTGAAACACCTAATCAATGATGGGCACTCCTGTACACAGCACAGGGTACCATGATCTCATGGTGTTTAACAGACATTGTAACCTTTAGGCTTTGGGATCTTTCTGTGCATCCTATTAATTCACATTACTAGCTATACTCCTTCAGACATGTTCCAGACATGCTTATCTTTAAGACTGCTTGACTTCTGTTATTCATAGCATATTTCATATTCTATCAAATTCTGTTACTCCTCACATTTTGCCACTGTCCCAATTATATACGACAAAACAAAAGATAGTTGGTTCTACCTGACTGCTATAAGATTTGTAATATTAATTTCTATTATAAAGTTAGTTACGTGCAAAGTTTTACAGCCACTTCTATTGTTAGCACTCTTCAGCTAATGAGTAAAGTTTCCCCAGACTAATTAACTTTCAGATCTGTTTGAATGTTTTCCCCTGATGCTTCTATTATACTTTGGTTATATATGTCTAATTATAATTATGTTGAAATCTATCTCTGTGATTATCTGAAGAATCTTTAACTCGAATCTCTTTCTTAGTATTGTGCATAACTTCAAAGAAACAACCGATTACTACAAAATAACTTTAGCTGTTGTTTTCACAGCTGGCACAATGAGTTAGGTTGACTGTCTTATGGACTGAAATTTACATCCCTAGTTCTAATTGGCACTGTTCACCTAATGGGACAACATCCTTTCATTAGTGAGGCTGGAATCAGTCACTTATCATAGTTTAATGAACTTTTGTCTATCCTTAGACATCCTCTTATTGAACTATTTCTGGTGGCTGTTTGTGCAGGACCCTCCTTTGGCCTTGGAGTAACCCCTGTTCAAAGTACCATTGTGTTTCACTTAAATGCTGGAGTAGGCATTTTAATTCTGTTTGTCCCTTGTTGGCCATTTTGTGTCTTTCAAATATGGGCAGCCCTTACAGTCTCCATAATTGGATCAAAGCTATAGTTCTAACAGAGAGATATTCTGTTCCCTTATTTGCCTTAGTGCTTCCTCCAAGGGATGTTCAATTGGTTAATTAGCAGAGGGAAGATTTAAAACTCCCACATGCATTTTTGCTCAGAAACCATGAAAATTTGGTGGATCTAAAGTTAATAGAGGACTGTCAGATCCACTCCTCCCTGCAGTACACAATTGTGCCATTACCCCTGGCAACAGTGTTCTGCACTTGGCACAGAACACACTCAAAGTTAATGGGGGAGGAGTCCAGGTTGTTGTTTCATAGATACAAATTTGAGGATATGAATATCTCAAACAGTTGTTTGAATAATTTATAGGATAAATCCCCTAATTTTAACAGTAGTCCACATATTTTATTGCAGAGGAGTTTCCTGGACTGATTGTATCTTTTTTTATGATCCGATTCAATGCCTAAGTGACTCTCAGTGCTGAGATTTGACTTTTCATTGAAGAAGGATGAGATTGAAGGGACTCCATGCCCTTAATGTAGAACATAGAAAAGTACAGCACAGAACAGGCCCTTTGGCCCATGGTGTTGTGCCAAGGATTGTTCCTAATTTAAAATAAAATAGCCTAACCTACACATTCCTCAACTCACTGCTATCCATATGCATGTCCAGCAGTCACTTAAATGTCCCTAATGACTCTGCTTCCACCACCACCGCTGGCAACGCATTCCATGCAATCACAACTCTCTGCGTAAAGAACCTTCCTCTGATGTCTCCTGTACACCTTCCTCCTAATATAAATCCATGACCCTTGCTATGATATCCCAGTCCTATGTTCCTAACCATGCCCTGAGTTCATCTGCCTTCCCAGTTAGGCCCCTTGCATTGAAATAAATGCAGTTTAATTTATTAGTCCTACCTTGTCCCTGCCTGCCCTGACTGTTTGACTCGCTTCTGTTCTCAACTGTACCAGTCTCAGATTGATCTCCTTCCTCATTATCTCCCTGGGTCTCCCCCTCCCCCCACTTTACTAGTTTAAATCCTCCTGAGCAGCTCTAATAAAATGTCCTGCCAGTATATTAGTCCCCTTCCAGTTTAGGTGCAATTCGTCCTTCTGGTACAGGTCACTTCTACCCCAAAAGAGATTCCAATGATCCAAAAATGTGAATCCTTCTCCCATATACCAGCTCCTCAGCCATGCATTCATCTGCTCTATCCTCCTATTCCTGCCCTCACTAGCTCGTAGCACCGGGAGTAATCCAGATATTACTACCCTTGAGGACCTCCTTTTTAAATTTCTGCTGGTGGTGAGGGAGCGGCGGTGAAGGAGGCCCAGGACCTCCATGTCCTCGGTAGAGTGGGAGGGGGAGTTGAAATGTTGGGGCACAGGGTGGTGTGGTTGATTGGTGCGGGTGTCCCGGAGATGTTCCCTAAAGCGCACTGCTAGGAGGTATCCAGTCTCACCAATGTAGAGGAGACCGCATCGGGATACAATAAATGATATTGGTGGATGTGCAGGTAAAACTTTGATGGATGTGGAAGGCTCCTTTAGGGCCTTGGATGGAGGTGAGGGAGGAGGTGTGTGCACAGGTTTTGCAGTTCCTGTGGTGGCAGGGGAAAGTGCCAGGATGGGAGGGTGAGTTGTAGGGGGAGGTGGACCTGACCAGGTAGTCAAAAAATATAGAACGCTTCACGAATTTGCGTGTCATCCTTGCGTAGGGGCCACCACCAGATGCCTGGAGGAAGAACGCCTCACCTTCCGCTTCGGAACACTTCAACCCCAGCGCATCAATGTGAACTTCAACAGTTTCCTCATTTCCCCTTGCCCCGTCTCACCCCAGTTCCAAACGTCCAGCTCAGCACTGTCCCCATGACTTGTCCTACCTGCCTATCTTCTTTTCCACTTATCCACTCCACCCTCCTCCCTGACGTATCACCTCCATCCCCTCCCCTACTCACCTATTGTACTCCATGCTACTTTCTCCCCACCCCCACCCTCCCCTAGATTATCTCGCCACGCTTCAGGCTCTCTGCCTTTATTCCTGATGAAGGGCTTTTGCCCGAAACGTCGATTTTGCTGCTCCTCGGATGCTGCCTGAACTGCTGTGCTCTTCCAGCACCACTAATCCAAAAACCTTGAAAAATGGGTCACAGGTAGATAGGATAGTGAAGAAGGAATTTGGTATGCTTTCCTTTATTGGTCAGAGTATTGAGTACAGGAGTTGGAAGGTCATGTTGCGGCTTTAAAGGATGTTGGTTTGGCCACTGTTGGAATATTGTATGCAGTTCTGGTCTCCTTTCTATTGGAAGGATGTTGTGAAACTTGAAAGGGTTCAGAAAAGATTTACAAGGATGCTGCCAAGGTTGTAGGAGTTGAGCTACAGGAAGAGGTTGAAAAGGCTGGGGCTATTTTCTCTGGAACGTCGGAGGCTAAAGGGTGACCTTATGAGGTTTATAAAATTGTGAAGGGCATGGATAGGGTAAGTAAATAGACAAAGTCTTTTCCCTGAGTTGAGAGTGTGGTGCTGGAAAAGTACAGCAGGTCAGGCAGAATCCGAGGAGCAGGAGAATTGACATTTCGGGCAAAAGCCCTTCATCTTGATTCATTCTCGACTCTGATCTCCAGCACCTGCAGTCCTCACTTTCTACAAGATCTTTTCCCTGGAGTGCACGAGTCCGGAACTAAAGCACATAGGTTTAGGGTGAGAGGGGAAAGATATAAAAGAGACCTAAGGGGAAACTTTTTCACGCAGAGGGTGGTGCATGTATGGAATGAGAAGTGGTAAGGGCTGGTACAATTGCAATATTTAAAAGGGATCTGGATCGGTATATGAACAGGAAGGGTTTGGAGGGATAGGGGCTAGGTGCTGGCAGATGGGACTAGACTGGGTTAGGGTATCTGGTCGGCATAGACGAGTTGGACTGAAGGATCTGTTTCCATGCTGTACATCTCTATGACTCTATAAGCTTAAGAGGTGCCCTTAGAGGGGTGTTCAAAATTATGAACAATTTTGACAGGATAAAGAAGGATAATGTGTTTCCCAAAATTGGATGTCAGTAACTAAGGATCACAATTCCAAGATTGTCAGCAAGAGAGCTGGGAGAGAGATGAGACGAAACCTATTTACTCAGAGAGTTGTTAGGATTTGGAATGTGCTCCCTGAGAGAGTGGTAGAGATAGATTCCACAGGAGGTTTTGAAAGAGCGTTGGATATATGTTTATGGTGATCGATTTAGAGGATTATTGAGGTAGGGCTTGAGAATGGAACTAGCTGGGTAGCTCTTTCTAGCACCATCACAGACCTTCTGGGCTGAATGGCCTCTTTCTGTACTGTAAAATTCAGTGATTCTATATATGTTCACAAAGATTACCAAGATTTGTTCAGATCTTGGTAATACCCAGAAATGATTGAGACTTCAACTCACCTTGTGCTCAAATCCCCGTATCAGCAAAGTAAAGGTCTTGCTCTATCAATTCTCAAATTGTACAGCTATCAGAATGTGCAAAGCACCCACAGCATTTGCCCTTTCTGTGCCTTAACCAGTCTGCTGTGTAGTGATTGTGATCAAGGTCATCACTGTACCCATTACTTTATTGCATCTGCTGTGTGTGCTGATTCTGGAGCAGAGGTTTTAGTGATCTATACTGAGTCCTGCAAACAAAACCATTAACATTCAGAAAGACCACACATTGATTAATAATAATGCATTCCCAGAGAATTGAAATGTTCACCTTTAAGAGATGACTGCTCATGATAAACCTTGCAATTTTTTTCCCCTCCTTCATGAACTGAAGTAGACTCCAAGGGAAACTTCAGGAAAACTTGTATGCTTTTAAGAAATGAAAATATTTTTAAAGATATATAGAATAATAAATCCCTCTTGATTGTTGTTTCATTCTCCTACAATGTGCTTTTGTTTTCATATTTTACCTTACAACTCACAGCAGCAGCTCAGATGCAGCAATATATCTTTGAGACCATGTAAAAATTCAAACTGACAATTAGCATTGGGGATCATGCTGGCATATGCTAAGTATTTTATTGCTTTGACATCAGCTTATGTAGCCAACAGCAAAGGCATACTGCAGCTTGCGGACAGTATAGATAACGCCCATTGGGAATACATGTACAGTCTTTTAAGCTGTGCTTAGCAAAATTGTATTTCAAGAAACAGATTAATCAGACTCTGCTTACGATAAAGTAACAATGAAAAAGGATGAGGCAAACAAGAAAGAAGATAGTCTTGTAGAAGTAACTAAATAACTCACCAGGAGTGCTGTAGTGAAACTGTCTCACCCTTTCCTCAGTTAACTGCACAAGCTTAAATCTGGACACAAGAATCTATGATCTCTCTTTATAAGACTTTGCTGTCTCAAATTATCAAGGAGAAGTGTAAAATTCCATTCCACTACCATAAATTGATCATCCCATGTCACTTTAACTTCATTATAGCTGTCATTCTTGATATTTCCTGTGAAGTATAATGATGCATGAAGGCGAAGGGTGCATTAAGTACTCCTGATTCATTTAACACGACTCACAAGATAGATTTACATTGATGGATCCAGTTTCAGGTGATTGATTTATGATGGATGGGCCAAACTTAGTTCTGAGGAAAATGGAAATATTTTGTTCAACTGGCACTCCATTTTCAAGCTGACATTCAACAGCTAAGATATTTTGTTATTTGTCAAGCAATAAAATAAATGCATGCCAAATTTCTCTGACTGTGATTCCAAACATCACATGTCATTTTAACAAGAGCATCTTACTGTTACAGTGATGAGAGTTGAATTTCACCAGAAATCAACAAAGTGTCAATTTTGATGAATTTCATTGAAGGTTTCTCTTTCCTTACATTTCATGTAGCAACAAATTTAGTCAATGAGTGATCACTGCCACCAGTTCACATCAATTGGAGCCAGGCACCAATTATGTCCTGTCTGATTTGTTGTTCCTGACCCATACAGAAAGTAATGCACCTCTCGTTCAATGTCTTCATTTCTCCTTGTCAGAAAATTGCTGTTGCATCTTTAGCAGCCATTCATTTTGCCTGCTCCCGTTGTGCAGTGCACAGTTTACAAGGATTATGTGGCACAGTCTGAACTGTATTGTAAAACAACCCACCCACAACTAATCCACTGAACCAAGCATCGGAATCTTATCTTTAACAGATATACCAATTGCTCCATGATATCGCTGGTCAAAAAATGAGCAGCACTGTACTTATGCTTGGTCTCGGTCAGGAGTTCTGTAATAGAATCATCAGCTATAGTTGTACAGCATAGCCCTTATCCCCCAATAACCATCTTTGTAAAGTGTCCTGCCCTTGATTGTTGAACATCCTTCACTATACAGTGAAATATAGAGATTCCAACAACAAGGGACATTGAATTCCTCTACATAGGCCTTTGACATAAGGACCTTATTCTGATGAATGCAGCACAAGCCATTTTGCTCAAATGCAATGTAAGTACAGTATGACTACTGAAACCTTGTCATTCCCTCAGCCATGCTCACATCACCCAAAATGGCAGCATTGGACATGTAAGAGCATGTTGGTAAAAACAATGACTGCAGATGCTGGAAACCAGATTCTGGATCAGTGGTGCTGGAAGAGCACAGCAATTCAGGCAGCATCCGAGGACAGGCAAAATCGACGTTTCGGGCAAAAGCCCTTCATCAGGAATAAAGGCAGAGAGCCTGAAGCATGGAGAGATAAGCTAGAGGAGGGTGGGGGTGGGAGAGAGTGGCATAGAGTACAATAGGTCAGTGGGGAAGGAGATGAAGGTGATAGGTCAGGGAGGAGAGGGTGGAGTGGATAGGTGGAAAAGGAGCTGGGCAGGTCGGACAAGTCCAGACAGGTCAGGGGATCGAGTTTCTGGAGGTTAGAAGCTAGGATGAGGTGGGGGAAGGGGAAATGAGGAAACTGTTAAAATCCACATTGATGCCCTGGGGTTGAAGTGTTCCGAGGCGGAAGATGAGGCGTTCTTCCTCCAGGCGTCTGTTGGTGAGGGAGCGGCGGTGGAGGAGGCCCAGCACCTCCATATCCTCGGCAGAGTGGGAGGGGGAGTTGAAATGTTGAGCCACTGGGCGATGTGGTTGATTGGTGCGGGTGTCTCGGAGATGTTCCCTAAAGCGCTCTGCTAGGAGGCGTCCAGTCTCCCCAATGTAGAGGAGACCGCATCGGGAGCAACGGATACAATAGATGATATTAGTGGATGTGCAGGTAAAACTTTGATGGATGTGGAAAGCTCCTTTGGGGCCTTGGATGGAGGTGAGGGAGGAGGTATGGGCACAGGTTTTACAGTTCCTGCGGTGGCAGGGGAAAGTGCCAGGATGGGAGGGTGGGTCGTAGGGGGGCGTGGACCTGACCAGGTAGTCACGGAGGGAACGGTCTTTGCGGAAGGCGGAGAGGGGTGGGGAGGGAAATATATCCCTGGTGGTGGGGTCTGTTTGGAGGTGGCGGAAATGTCGGCGGATGATTTGGTTTATGCGAAGGTTGGTAGGGTGGAAGGTGAGCACCAGGGGCGTTCTGTCCTTGTTGCGGTTGGAGGGGTTGGGTCTGAGGGCGGAGGTGCGGGATGTGGATGAGATGCGTTGGAGGGCATCTTTAACCACGTGGGAAGGGAAATTGCGGTCTCTAAAGAAGGAGGCCATCTGGTGTGTTCTATGGTGGAACCGCTCCTCCTGGGAGCAGCATGTTGATGAATGCTTCTAATTACAAAGTGAGAGGAAATCTGCCTTGGGCTGCCTATGAGATCTTGGTTTATCTTTGTCAATTATGACCCCCAGGTACCATTTTCAAAGTCACGTGTGATTGCTTCTGACTCAAAGTGATGATTATCTTCAATCTGCAATGACTAATCCCATGGTCAAGATTGCTTGCAACCAGGATTTATATCCCCACACTGTTGAACACTGCAAGCATTTCACATGGAGGGTGCTATGAGTACAGATGATTTCAATCTGTACTGTGAAAGTATCTGATTAATGTGATTGCTGCTTGAAGGGCCTCACACCATTCATAGGTTGAGCAAACATGCTCACACAAAAAGAAAGTACTTGTTCTGCCCACTCTGTATGGTCGCAGCTATTTTCCATTTCCTGTGCACACTTACTTTTTACATGAGTCCAGAATGCAGGTCACAGTTGGCAAAGCGAGTCACAGGCTCGGCCTGGTAATCAAGGACTCTCGCCTCTGAACCTCAGTGTTTCTCTCTTCCTGGCAATCCCTGTTGAGCCATCCATACTGAGCTTCCACATATTCCCACATGCCACTAAATTATATCTTCATCTCCCAGCATTACCTCCTGAAGCCTGGCCCTACAGCATAGCCATGTCAATCATCATGCTGCACTGACCCATTGTCCAGTTCAGGCTGGTTGTGGCTATTGATGATCCCCCTCCACAGTGACCCATGCCTTCTAATTCAAAATTGTCTCCTCCCGTTATATATTGAGTGACCCTCTCTGTATCCAGTATGCTGCCTCCAATCCCCAGCCTTGACTTCCCCATTTCTCTACCACAGCAATGGCCTGCTGAGTGAAGGCTGTCTCCCTTGGCCTGATTGAACACTATTCTTCTTATATTTTGAGAAATGGTCATTTGGCTGAAGCACATGCAATGCGTTTCCTGCATATACTGCTGGAACTTAGCTTGGGTCTAATATTGACATTGCACAGTGCCATACAGCAATATACCCACTCTTGACTGATCACTGCTGACAGCTACAACAAACTGCCTAGCTTTGTATTTGCGTTAAAATACAAGAAAAAAGCACTGGAGCCTTTAAGTTAAGGCTGAAGGGGGCAAAATGCAAAAAGGTGAGGCATAAATTCTGTGATATACCAAGTTTGTGCAAAGTGAATGAGCACTTAAGACAGCAAGTGAGAAGCACTGAAACCTGTAAGATGTAGGCCCTGTTCCTGCATGAAAAGTGTCCTGGTAGTGGCATTATAATGATAAACCCAATGGGCTCCAAAGTGCTGCATTGAGCTGCAGAACAGCATTTTAGGAAGGTAAGAGATGTTCTTTGGGGGTCCAATGCCAACAAGGGCAGTGTGGGTGATGGTTGCCTTGAGATGTTGGAGCTTCCTGTCCAAAATGGATGCCCAGAAGTGCAAGCGATGAGCTGGAATCACCAGGTCCCCTCTCTGCCTCTTCATGTTGGGCAGTATTGCTGTATCAATGAGGTGAGATTAGGTACTTATGGAATGCAGATGGATGCATATTGACCTGTCACTGCTCACTAGTGTGATTCTCATCTCATGGGTCAAAATTTGGTTGGAGAATTGGACTTTTATTCTCAATGTAAAGAGTCTAATTTCATTTGATCCTGCCCTTTTTTCTAAACTTTCTCACCAATATCCACATCATTCAGATGCTGGAAAGTATCTGCCCATTGTTTGAAATCAATCTTGAGAACTTAGTCTTCTTGGCCAGTGAACTAACAAAGATTTTTGGAAAGGAGACAAAACCCATCATTATTGCTAGTGAGAATCATACAAATCAATTATTTATGATATTAATTGGCTAATCTGTTGAATTATTATTGAGCTTGTTTGTGTAGCTGCATATCTGAGCAGACATAGAGTCTTAGAGATGTACAGCATGGAAACAGACCCTTCGATCGAACCTGTCCATGCCGACCAGATATCCAAATCCAATCTAGTCCCACCTGCCAGTACCAGGCCCATATCCCTCCAAACCCTTCCTATTCATATACCAAGCCAAATGCCTTTTAAATGTTGCAAATTTACCAGCCTCCACTATTTCCTCTGCAGCTCATTCTGTGTGAAAAAGTTGCCCTTATATCTTTCCCCTCTCACCCTATACCTATGCCCTCTAGTTCTGGACTCCCCCACCCCAAGGAAAAGAATTTGTCTATTTATCCTATCCATGCCCCTCATAATTTCGTAAACCTCTATAAGGTCACCCCTCAGCCTCCAACGCCCCAGGCAAAACAGCTCCAGCCTGTTCAGCCTCTCCCTATAGCTCAAACCCTCCAACCCTGGCAACATCCTTGTAAATCTTTTCTGAACAATTTCAAGTTTCACAACATCTTTCTGATAGGAAGGAGACCAGAATTGCACGCAATATTCCAACAGTGACCTAATCAATGTCCTGTATAGCCATAATACTCTGACCAATAAAGGAAACCATACCAAACATCTTCTTCACTATCCTAACTATCTGCGACTCCACTTTCAAGGAGCTGCACTCCAAGGTCTCTTTGTTCAGCAACACTCCCTAGGACCTTACCATTATGTGTATAAGTCCTGCTAAGACTTGCTTTCCCAAAATGCAGCACCTCGCATTTATCTGAATTAAACTCCATCTGCCACTGTTCTGCCCATTGGCCCATCTGATCAAGATCTTATTATAATCTGAGGTAACCCTGTTCGCTGTCCACTACACATCCAATGTTGATGTCATCTGCAAACTTAGTAACTGGACCTCTTATGTTCGCATCCAAATCATTTATGTAAATGACAAAAAGTAGAGGCCCAGCACCGATTCTTGTGGCACTCCATTGGTCACAGACCTCCAGTCTGAAAAACAACCCTCCACCAGCACCCTCTGTCTTCTACCTTTGAGCCAGTTCTGTATCCAAATGGCTAGTTCTCCCTGTGTTCCGTGAGACCTAACCTTGTTAATCAGTCTCCCATGGGGAACCTTGTCGAATGCCTTACTGAAGTCCATATAGATCACATCTTCTGCTCTGTCCTCATCAATCTTCTTTGTTACTTCTTCAAAAAACTCAATCAAGTTTGTGAGACATGATTTCCCATGCACAAAGCCATGTTGACTATCCCGAATCAGTCCTTGCCTTTCCAAATACATGTACATCCTGTCCCTCAGGATTCCCTCCAACAACTTGCCCACCACCGAGTGTTGTCCCAGTCAAATTCATGTTGCTTGTTGTCTGCGTGTGTGGCTACTAAGGATAGCTGGCCGTGGCGTTTCGTGGCTAGTTGATGTTCATGGATGCGGATCGTTAGCTGTCTTCCTGTCTGTCCTATATAGTGTTTTGTGCACTATATAGTGCACAAAAAAAAATCCCATGCAAGGACTGCACAAAACACTATATAGGACAAACAGGAAGACAGCTAACGATCCGCATCCATGAACATCAACTAGCCACGAAACGCCACGACCAGCTATCCTTAGTAGCCACACACGCAGACAACAAGCAACATGAATTTGACTGGGACAACACTACCATTATAGGGCAAGCCAAACAAAGAACTGCCAGGGAATTCCTAGAAGCATGGCACTCATCCACTAACTCCATCAACAAACACATCGACCTGGACCCAATATACCGGCCACTACAGCGGACAGCTGAAACTGACAACCGGAAGCGGCAGGGACAGGCCACTATAAATGCCGGAGGAAACACCACAGAAGCACTTCACAGGAGGCTCCCAAGCACTGAGGATGTCACCGAGACAGGGGACGAAACGTTTGCAACAAAAATTTCCAGCTCGGCAAACAGAACCACAACAACGAGCACCCGAGCTACAAATCTTCGCACAAACTTTGAATTTATTACCCATCCCAGAGGTCAGTTGAGAGCCAACTACTTTGCTGTACATCTGGAGTCACATATAGCCAAACCCAGTAAAGGAGGGCAGTTTCATTCCCCGAAGGACATTAGCAAACTAGTTGGGTTTTTCCAACTATCATCGGTCAACTCTTAATTCCTTTTTCTAAATTGAAGTCTTCTTTTTAATTTTGAATTCAAATTCCACCATCTGTAGTGGTGGGAATTGAACCCTAGTACCCAGAAAACCTAGCTCTCTGGATTAACAGTCCAGTGATAATACCATTAGGCCACTGCCTCCCCTGTTGATCACTTGCCTCATTTGACCGTTGACCCTCATGTGTTAGATATTACTGTATGTTTCAGAAGTTGACCTGTTTGCAGTTCTAAATTCCAGTCTCATTCCTTTCAGCCAACCCAGCCTGAAAGTAACGCTTACCACCCACCAAGAAGGAAGATGGTAGATGATTCATTGAATTTAAAATGATACAGTGGAGAAGGAGGCCATTTGACCCACTGTACTTGTGCAGCCTCTGAACGAGTTATCTAATTAATCCAAATCCCTTGCTCTTTCCCCCTATCATTGTCAATTCCGTTTTATTCCAAGGATATAGCAAATCTCTTTGAAAGTTCTCATTGAATCTGTTTCCAACCATCCTTTCTCACATTGTCTTCCCAATTATAATTTACTGGGCATAAACTTAAGAACATAGGAAATGGAAGCAAGTGTAGGCCATTCTCTACCTTTGTGCCTGCTCTGTTATTCATACTGATCACAGCTGATCAGCTACCTCTTTGCCATTTTACCCCCTATTCTGACATTCCTGGTTATTATACTCAGAAAATCTATTGATTTCAGTCTTGATCCTGGTCAATGATTGAACTACCATAGCTCCATGGGGTAGATATTTTCAAAGAGTATCACCCTCTGAGTGAAGAATGTTCCCCTGTTGCAATCCCTCAATGCAAGTACACCCTTTCTTACATAAGTAGATTCTAACTATATACAATAGCAAGGTGCAGTCTCATCAAAGCTGTGTATTATTGCAGCAAGATATCTTATGTTTCCTCTGAAAAAGGGCCGTATGAACCCGAAATGTTAACTCTGTTTTTCTCTCCACAGATGTTGAAAGACATGCTGAGTTTCTCCAGCACTTCCTGTTTTTATTTCAGATTTCCAACACCTACGCTACTTTGCTTTTATGTTTACTCCTGTATTCAAATTCCTTTGCCACCTCCAAAACATGTTTATCAACAAACCCAAGGATATTATATGGTAGACAAGCATCTGCAGTTTCTTTGTCTCTAACCAAGGATATTCCATGTCACCAACTAGACTAAGAAGAGTTAGTGTTCATTTTACCAGGCTCTGCTTGATAGGTGGAATGGTCATTAATTTAGCAAGGCTCATATTGGCATTAGTTCTCAGAACATTACTACATTACATTAAAGATAAAGGGAGTGATGAAGTGGTGATTATCCAAGCTTAGGTTTTACAAATAAAAACAGAAAATGTTTCAGGTCTTCTGTATTGTCATCACGGTTTTTCTTCACCGATGCTGTCTGACTTGTTGCATTTTCTGTTTCTTTTCCTATTTCCAGCAGCTGCTGTTTTTTACCTTTGTTTTGGGCTTTAAAAATGTGCAAATTGTCAGTAGAAGAAAGAATTGATGAGGTGAAAAGCTCCAGGTTTTTGTGGACCAAGGAAAATAGAATTATGTTTCATTGTTTATGATCTTAATCTTTCAGGATTTATAACCTGTAACAACCAACTATTGGAAAATGGGTGCAGGAATCTTTACACTAATACTTTTATGGAAGAGAAAATCCTGTGGGCAGGATTAATCTAAATACAATTATTCAGGGTTCGTGGCATGCTTCAAGTTATTGTTATTGTCAAACTGCCAATATGAGATTATTTTACTTTTTCACCAGCTGGTAAGTAGTGCAGTTCAACATTAGGTATATCCTTGGAAATCAAAGAGGTTAATGGCAGGGAACTAGTCACTGTCTTGTTGATAAGGACTCAGTCTTTTTTTGTGAACAATGAGCAACATCTTTTTGGTAATCAAGATGAAGGTTATTGGAAAAATAAACACAATTGCTGCATTTGGGTACTTCTTGATTGGATGTCACTCATAGAAGTTAAAGTAATTCTTTTGTGCCCTGCTAGCAAAAATATACCATCACTCAACCTCTGAGGACCACCATTCTGTGCATCACTGTATATATTTCTACTTCTGTTTTGGGCCCTCTTAATGTTGTTGTTATTGGTTTTGCATTACAGCCTGAGGCCCAATATAAAGTGGATTGAAACCACCCATATTTATTTAATGTATCACCAAGGGAGAGGTGAAGACTATCCGCTTGAACTAGATTTCAGCTCAGGTCCCAAAGGTGAAGGTCAAATATGTTTGCGTAATAATTATAAAAGCAGAAAATGCTTGCAGAACATAGAAGGTCATGCAGCTTTGTGGAGGAGAGAGAGAAACAAAGTTAATAGGCAGCATTTTACCATCCCCTTGCAAGGACACTTGCCTTAATTGCTCAGACCTTTGAGTAAAGGAGTTGTGACACAGTGGTGAGGTTGTACAGGATTTCAGTGAGGTCTCTTCAGGAGTACTGTGTGCAATTCTGGTTTCCCTTTTATAGGAATTATATTATTAAATTGGAGAGGGTTCAGAAAAAAATTACAAGCAAGTTACTGGGAATGGCGGGCTTGAGATAGAAAAATAGACTGAAAGGCTTGGACCTCTTTCACTGGAGCCTAGAAGGGTGAGGGGTGACGTTATTGAGGTTTATAAAATCATGAGGGACAGCAATAAGGTGAGTAATGAGGATCTTTCTCCTAGGGTTGGGGAGTTCAAAGGTGAAAGGCGAAGGGTTTAAAAGGGACAACATTTTTACACAGAGTTGTTCATGTGTGGAATGAGCTGCCAAAGAAAATGGTGGTTGAATTTTCAGTTACATTTAAAAGACATTTGGATAAGTTTTTGAATAGGAAAGTTTGGAGGGATATGGGCCAAGTCCAGGCATGTAGGACTAGTTTAGTTTGGGTAATTGGTCAATGTGGACTTGTTGGACTGAATAGTCTGTTTCTGTGCTGTGTGATATGATTCTATGATATACGAAATAGAGGAGCTGTTATCCCCACTATTGTGAAATGCAGTGCAATGTTTCAGGCTGATGATCTGGCTTCAGATCATTGCGATACTCCCTTAGTAACTCATCCACCCCCTACATCTTTCACTCTTCATGGATACAGCAGAGAAAACAAAAATCCTGTAAATACTTCTCTAGCATATACCAGATTTTATTAGCAATAAAAGATTCTTGGCTCAAAAACAGGCCTACAGCATCACAGTTCCACAGCCACAAATTGTCAAGAGGACAAATAAAATACCTCATGCCTCATGTATAGAATTCAAATCTGTACAGGAACTACAACTGTCTGTATTAGCAAGCCCTCCAACTCTTTTCTGTAAACATATTTACCCACATTTGTGTGTGAATGTTTAATGATTTATTTTCGCATTTTTGTCAGGTTTAATAAAATTCCACAAACCTACACTAATAAAATATTGGAATTGGCTCCTCTTCATTTTTAATTTTGTTAACTAAGTTTAATTGACACGTGAGAGATTTTTAGTAAAAAGAGAAATAAAAATATTTGCTGTAACCAGTTGAAAGAGGGTTAAAAACAAAAGGAAACTGATCACTCATCCTCATCAGATTGTAATAAATCATTCATGGGATGTGTCAATGATAACGTAAGTATGACTGTATGTGTGGAGTTTGCACGTTCTCCCCGTGTCTGTGTGGGTTTCCTCTAGGTGCTCCGGTTTTCTCCTACAGTCCAAAGATGTGTAGGTTAGGTGAAATAGCCATGCTGAATTGCTCATGTGTTCAGGCATATGTAGGTTAGGTGCATTAGTCAGGGTCAGGTATAGGGTTAGGACAATAGGGTAGGGGAATGGGTCTGGGTGGGTTACTCAGAAGGTCAGTGTGGACTTTGTTGGGCTGAAGGGCCTGTTTCCACACACATTCTATGATATGATGATGATTTATTTCTCATCTCTAAAGGTTCTTGAAAAGATGTGGTGAGTCATCTTTTTGAATACAACAGGGTGATTTGCCAACCATTTCAGAGAAAAGTTATGAGTTAATAGTGAACTTGGAGACATATGTAGAGCAGATTAATTAAGGGCTGTAGATTCCCTTTCAGAAAGAACATTAGTGAACAAGCTTGATTATTTTATGACAATTCATTAGTATCATGGGTACCAACATTCATATTGTTTTTTTTTCTTAATTTAGAATTAAAATTAGAATTAGCCTTTATTATCACATGTACTCAATGGGTACAATGAAATGTTTACATGTCACCACTTACAGCATCAACTTAGGTACAAAGGTACTTTAGTTACAAGATCTTAGACAACAGAGAAAATTAAATGTTCAGTGTTGCAGAAGCAAAAGTTCAGAACAACAGGCCACGCTGGCTTGTAGCTTCCAGTTGGCACCAGGCCCTGACTCCAGACCACGCTGGGCTTCACCTTGAGGATCATGAGGCTGGGAGAATGCTTCGGACTGCCACACCTGGCCGAGAGGACGCCACGCCAGGAGCCGTCTGTGCCACGTGGGGAAGTCACCTTGCCAGGAGGCCACTATGGGAGGCCGCTGCAGGAGGCTACTACACCAGTCTGGAAGATTGCCATGCCACACTGTGAGGCTACCATGGGAGGCCACTGCACCAGGCCCTGGGAGGACACCATGGGAGGCTGCTGCACCAGGCCAGGGGGGGGGTCACCATGGGAGGCCATTGCACCAGGCCAGCGAGGTCACCATGGGAGGCCGTTGCACCAGGCCAGGGAGGTCATGGTGGGAGGCCACTGCACCAGACTGGGGAGGTCAGCATGGGAGGCTGCTGCACCAGGCCAGGGGGGGTCACCATGGGAGGCCGTTGCACCAGGCCAGGGAGGTCATAGTGGGAGGCTGCTGCACCAGGCTGGGGAGGTCAGCATGGGAGGCTGCTGCACCAGGCCAGGGAGGTCACCATGGGAGGCTATTGCACCAGGCCAGGGAGGTCATAGTGGGAGGCTGCTGCACCAGGCTGGGGAGGTCAGCATGGGAGGCTGCTGCACCAGGCCAGGGGGGGTCACCATGGGAGGCTGTTGCACCAGGCCAGGGAGGTCATAGTGGGAGGCTGCTGCACCAGGCCAGGGAGGTCACCATGGGTGGCTGCTGCACCAGGCCAGGGAGGTCACCATGGGAGGCTGTTGCACCAGGCCAGGGAGGTCATAGTGGGAGGCTGCTGCACCAGGCCAGGGAGGTCACCATGGGTGGCTGCTGCACCAGGCCAGGGAGGTCACCATAGAGAGGCTATTGCACCAGGCCAGGGAGGTCATAGTGGGAGGCCACTGCACCAGGCCAAGAGTTGCCAGAGGCTGGCAATCAGCGCCAAAGGCCGGGAATCATCACCAGAGGTTGGGAATATTCACTGGAGGCTTCTAGGTGATGGCCCATGGGCATTCTTACTGGACTATTGACAGATGGTGGAAATTGAATTTAATAAAAATCTGGAATTACGGCTCTAAGGTTAACCATGAAAACCATTGCCCTTTGTTAGGGAAAAGCGCATCTGTTTCATTAATGTCCTTTAGGGAAGTAAATCTGGTTTACGTGTGAATTCAGACCCACAGCAAATAGACTCTTAATTAGGCAATAAGTGCTGGCCTAGCCTGTGATGCCCACACCCAATGAACGAATAAAAACAATTATGTAGAAATCACGCACATCGCTTTTCCAGACGTCCAACATATTAGTCCAAAATATAGTTGTTATGCTATCATACCAATCAAAGCTGTTGTAGTGATGAAGTTACTCTTGATTAATAAGCAGTATTGGTATTATAATATATGACTCACAATGCAGGAGCTGAATTGTTCACCAGCCCTCACTGGAGTTGCTGACAGTTCATGGTTTAGTGTTGCATGCACCAATACTATTCAGAATTCCTTATTTCTCAGTGCTTTATTTCAAACAATGTAGTATTTATTATTCAACCTGAAATATTAGCTGGGGGTAGGTGGGTCTGGGTGGGATGCTCTTCAGACTCAATGGGCTGAATGATCTCTCTCCAAACTGCAGGAATTCTATGATCCCATTGACAGGTGAAATTTAATCCAGTACAAGGTAATGTTTTTGGGGAGGTCAAATGCAAATGGAGAGTACACAGTAAATGGCAGGACCTTTAGGACTGATATGCACAGGGATATTAAGGTGCAAATCTGCAGCTCCCTGAAAGTGGCAACACAAGAGATTAAGGTGGTAAAGAAGGTGGACAGCATGCTTGCCTTCATAAGTTGGGGCATTAAGTATAAAAGTTGGCATCTATGTTGCAGCTGTATAAAACCTTAGTTAGGCCATACTTGGGGTATTGTGTACAGTTCTGGTCACTATAGGAAGGATGTGGAGGGCTTTAGAGAGAATGCAGAAGAGTTTTACCAGGATGTTGCCTGCATTGGCATGTATTAGCTAACTGAATCGTGATGAACGTTATCTTAATTTAACTTTTTTGTATTACTGTGTATGACTTCTGTCATTAATGTGGGCAGTGGTGGGGTGATTCATAAAACTTTATAAAACTGTATTTTGCACGTAAAAGTACATGTGACAATAAGTTTCAGTTCCATTCTATGCTATCAGGAGACATTGGACGAACTTAGACCGTTTTCACCAGAATTTAAGAGGCTGAGAGATGACCTGATAGAAATATATTAAATTATGAGAGGCATGGATATGTTGGATAGTTGGAGTCTTTTTCCCAGGGCAGAAATGTCAAGTACTAGGGGACAAGTACTAGTGGAGTTTGCACATTCTCCCCGTGTCTGCGTGGGTTTCCTCCGGGTGCTCCGGTTTCCTCCCACAGTCCAAAGATGTGCAGGTTAGGTGAATTGGCCATGCTAAATTGCCCGTAGTGTTAGGTGAAGGGGTAAATGTAGGGGAATGGGTCTGGGTGGTTTGCGCTTCGGTGGGTTGGTGTGGACTCGTTGGGCCGAAGGGCCTGTTTCCACACTGTAACTAATCTAATCTAATCTAATCTCATCTAAATCATTTCAAGGTAAACAGAGGCAAGTTTAAAGGGGATGTGTGAGTCAAATGTTTTACACAGAAGGTGGTAAATGCCTGGAACGCATTGCCAGGGAAGGTGGAAGAAGCAACATTTAACCGACTTTAGACAGACACATGAACAGGCAGGGAATAGAAGGATACGGGATGGGATTTGTTTAGGATGGTAACATGGCCAGCACAGACAGGTTCGGCCAAAGGGCCTGGTTCCTGTGCTGCACTGCTCTATGTTCTATGCACTTATTTCCTTCAGCAGATATAGCAAGATACCTTACTGACAATCTCAGGATGCATGATGTGTTTAGACTGAGTCCGCCTAATTGCCCGACTTCCAAAGGAGAACATCTGCAAGACAATTTGTTTTCTTCTAGCCTCTTGTCTTCAAAAAGCAGTTATTAACACAGCAACTGTGAAAAACAACAATACCACACAGATGATCAAGTTGAGTATATAGTACAATAATAGTCCAATTTTATGTGATAGATAAATAGTGACAACAGTCTCTTAGAATTTCCCTTGTTGTTACCTGATAGAAGTCACACAGTGGATACAGAATGGAAAGAGTAGGACTTCTATTTTATAAAACCCACAGTTAATACTTCTTATAACACTTTCTAATGACTTTTGTTCTTTAACCAATCAACCTTGTATCCTTTACATAATTAGTTGACACATCATTTTTCTCCATGAATCAGTTCAGAATAACCACTCTTTTTCTGAGACATTCATTGAATAATTCAAAATTCAGATTTTAATTAGTGTCATAGAGATGTACAACATGGAAACAGATTCTTTGGTCCAACTTGTCCAGATGTCCTAAACTGATCTAGTCCCATTTGCCAGCACTTGGCCCATATCACCTGTACCCATCCAGATGCCTTTTAAATGGTGTAATTGTTCCAGCCTCCACCACTTCCTCTGGCAGCTCAAAGGTTCTGTGACATTTTATGTTTTAATCAAAACCAATTGCCCCAGTCTTTGTCTTCCTTCATACATGTACACAGCTTTCCATCAGGATTACCATTCTTCCAGTTCTCGCTAACTGTTCTGAGATTACTTTAGTTATAAGGTTTTAGTCAAGGCATTATGACAGTGATAATCCATCTTCTTCTAATTTAATCTGAGCTATTGTCAGATAGCTGTTGTCCATTATAATTAGGTGGTAGTAAAACTGATTCATCTTTTATGATGTACTTTTAAAAAAGCATGTAAAGCCTCATAGCCAAGTACTGAAAGGTGAGGAAGATATAACGAAAATTAACCAAGCTGTAATGTCCCAACTTCTACATAGGATACTCCTTTACAGTTCTATATCTTGCTCAGATTAAGTCTTAATTTAATGCTACATTTGGAAAGTCGGGTTTTATCAAGCAGAATGTCTTCTGGGAAAAGAGAGACCACTTCACACCAATGTATGTACAGTGATCATACATCAACATAAATGTGTGGAGAACACAATGTTTGCAGTTAAATTGCAGCATTTTATTAGAGAAGATATTATACTTTGAAAACAAGCACCAAGCAAGTCATTCTTCTCATGAATATTGAAAGGATTTTAGGACCCCAATAAAAATAAAGTAGCAAATAAAGCTGAACAATCCAGAAATATTTGCAATTTTCCCAGAAGGCTGAAAAGCCTTTGTGATCAGGATGGCACAGGTACATAAATTATATTTGGAAGACTATATTTAAAGGAAGAGCCTAAAATAGCAGAAGTATAAATGGAAAGAGTAAAAATGTTTACCTCTATAATGAATTATTGTAAAATTGTTGCAACCTGACAGAGGATTTCAAAGCAACTTGAAAATGGAAGCTTCAAGGGTAAAGAAGTAAAGATTAATCTGGAGAAACTCCATGTGATGCAACCATTGAAGTGAACCAACAACTGTACAAGATAAAGGGTAAAGTCCAAACCAGAATTAAGTAGTGTTTATCAGTTACTACCATGTATGCTTCAGTGTGTCAGGAGAAATAAAGATGAGGATGCCTCTGTCTTCAAAGTCATTTGCAATAGTTTGATTACATGATGACGTACACCAGTGGTGTAGACATAATTAGGTAAACTGGTACATATTATCAGGTGAGCTATCTCAAAGAAAAAGTGTGCAAAGTTTGCCATAGTATATTAGAGGAACACTGTGCTTCCCAAACCTCTCCCACTGTGACCCCGTTTAATGGTTTTAAAGTTGTTATTATCCCTCAACTGTGAGCATGAAGGCCTGTTAGAGCAGGACCATGGCTATTGTAAACACCACAGTAGCCTCAGATCCCATGACCCCAGACCTCATGACCTTAATTAAGGTCAGAGGGATAATACCCCCCACTTTGGTAAGGTCTAGGCAAGCATTAGGAGGAACCAGAGGATGAATCAGACATCATGTATTCTCCTCAGTAAGCGTTTGTAACTTTTTACATCCATAGTTCAACTTCAGTTCAGATTAAATCAAATAGCAAGTTCCTTCAGTTGTTTATAATAGTCATAATATAAACCATACTCAACCAGTTGCATTTCTAATGTCCAAAACAAAACATCTACTTTTAGATGTGATTACATCTACATTACTGAACAATCTTGGGTGTCCTAATAACTGTACTAGAAACCACTTTAAGATAATCAGTCAAGTTCATAATTCGACTCATTAACATTTGTGAAAAGCAAATATTCACATGCAGGGACCTGCTTTCCACAAACAAAAAGGATATGTTCAAAGTTTGTACCTTTTCTGGATTGTTTATCATGTCCATTTATCATTAGTTCCCTTTCCTTTCTCCAGGGCAATACTCAGCCAGTCAGCATCAACTTGTGAAGGAAACAGTACACTTTTCCTCTCTAGTATGAATTGTTGTGATCATTATAAAACTTGAAGTTCTTGTGTTTGTCTTGATTAGTGCAATTTGTCTCTCTTTTCAGAAATATTCAAGGCTGTACTACCAAGAAACAGTAAAGATAAAATTGCTTCTTCCTACTGACTAAGAAAGGTACTGCTTTGGTTTCCCCAAAACCCCTCGCCACATGATCCCTGCAATGTTCCCCCCATTCCTGATTACTTTCTGGCTGCTAATCTTCTCTTGGCAGTCTCCAAGATCTTCATTTCCTTTTCTGGCCAACTTGTGGGTGACATTGGAATAGGTCTGGCAACCTCTAGGTATTCTGAGAATTCTGTGAGAATTGTCATCTAGTTCTTTAAATTTACTGGTGTGTGGTAAAATTGACCATAAATAAATTAGCAATGTTCTCAGCCTATCAGTTTCAAATGTCAGTTTTTCTTATCTTGAAGTGATTGGCTCAAGTCCCACTTTCACACCTGACAACATAAGCTAAGCTGTCATTTGGAACTGAGGGAGAGTGGAGGTATCCTGTTATTTTAGCCATTTTTACTAGAGACCATTTGTTATTTGAGGTGATCATAAACAGTGACTAGGATTTTGCATACATGTTTAAAAAAAGAATAAATGAAAACATTTTAATGACAGCCAGATATGAACTGGAGGTCAAGCTAAGATGAAGACATGAAGAACAGCGAAATTAACTGTAGAAATGTGTAGAACTTCAGGAGGTGGAGGACAGAAAGAATTTCTATTTCACAACAGAACTTTAACTTGACGTTTTAGGATGGGTTGGAGAGATTGGTTTATATAAGCAAAGGAGGAGGGGATAGGAGAGAACAAATATGGATCACTCAAGTGCATATTATGAGTGAGAGAGAGATAGAGAGCTTCGGATCAATAGGAATTTGTGGATGGTAAATGGTGGGAGGCGTTAGGTTTTCTGCCCATAGACAAGCCCAGGCAATGTGCTATAACTTCTCAAGCCCGAAGTCAATGAACCAGCTTGGAGAAACAAATAAAAATAAGAGGAAAACTACTTATGCCAAACTAAGGGGAAAAAGTTCAGAAAATCAAGCCCTTGTAGGCAGTCAAACAAGATTCAAATCCTCCTCATGACTGTGAGGTAGAAGATCTATCTACCTTTTCTTTGTCAATATGTCAGCCATTATTTATTATTATACATTGATACACAGCTGAATTTTTATATTTCTAAAATAATTGTATGGACGTATATACCAAAGAGTGAAATAAATATTCAGCTCACACTTAGGTATGTAAATTACCTAAATCTGGTCAGTCTGGTAATTATATTCACAGAGGAATACAAGGCAATGCATTAGACTGAACACCAAGACCTTAGAGTGCACCATTTATAATTTGTTTTCTGCACGTCTCATCTGTTTTAATGTTGCACTTACTCAAACCAATAGATCAGAATCAAGCAGCATAGCGCTCATTAACAACATGTATTTAAAATAATCTACAACCTTAATTTTTCAACATCAGCTGCTACTTATCGCAATACATGAACGCATACCAAATGACTGTATTTCAGCACCCCCACCACTTTTAATTTTGCTGTGACAGATTTCATGTGCTGCTCTATTTTTTCTGTAAACTAAAAAACAAATTACCTTTGGCTGCTCCTCACGTTTCTATTGTGTCACCACATCCATCACTGTGAAAGGAATGAATTAGTTTTAATATTGTTTGGTGAATTCATTGAATTGCTGAGACAGAGATTTCCATGCTGTGATTAAATGGCAGTGATTAAGCTATCAGAACAAACAAGGCTTTTTTTTAATTTCTACTGTGACTAAAGAAACAAGGATAAAGTGGCAAATTTAATGTGTCAGGGTAGAATTTCCATTTTGGGCAAAATAAATACAGCAGTCATAAATTGCACCTAAACTTGCACCTTTTTAGAAAAGCATGTTTTCTCAAGTGTGTAGTCAAATTCACTTGCATATCTCCAGATGTAAACATTGCTGTGATCTAAGGCTATTGCATAATATTTAAACAAACTTTGACTTTAAAGTATATTCTTCTCTATACTTAAGTGGCATCTGCTTCCAGTTTAGTTAATATGACTGAAAATGTATTTGTTGCAACAAAAAGCATATCAATCTTCATGCCAATCCACAACCTGTCCGTAACTTTGTTATAAATTATTGAAAATGGCTTTCAAAAATATATTGAATAAGTTGTTGATTACCTCAAGGTGCAGTAGGTCAGTTACTTAGTGAGTAAGACAAAATATAAAGTATTCAAAAATGCTCCTATTAGACCGGCATTCAATAGAACCCAACTTAATTTAACAAAATCAGGCCTCAAGTGAGTGTGAGTACGTCATCTCTTCACAAAAAATAATTGTAAAACATTGGACCGGTTGACTCAACTGCTCCTTTTTAAATCAGTTTTGTGCCTGGAAAATTATTGTAATGAGCATCACCAATTTCTAATCATTTTGACGCAGAGCTATTTGAGTCATTGTATTTTCCCAGATTCACTACAATGTAACACTCACGTTGGCTTTCAAATAAAAGTGAACAGATTCGTGAATGGGACAATTTGCCAACTGGATTTTGTGAAAGAAAAGTATTGAAATAATATTGCAGCGTTCCAATGTGCAGTACCTAAATGCAAATTCCCCCTTCATCATTATCAAAAATCACATCAGGCATTCAAACTAATAGTATGAAGATGAAACCACACTTGATGAACATCTATTTGAATTATAGTGGATTTTTTTCTCTAAAATATTTTAGTTTGAAAGGAGCGTTAAATGGGTGCATTTCAATCAGAGCAGTATACATGTTTCTGCTTAATTATATATGATTTCTGTTGTACTATTGAAGATATTTTCCTGAATTAAAACATATGCTACTGATGCAGCAGCTGCTCTTGAAATATAATACTTATTTTTTTTGGACCATATAGTGCCAAGTCAGTGTAGACTGAAAACTTTAACACCTGTAAGCTGTCAAACTGTGGTTCCAAACAGCCCAGTTATTCCCACCTGTCTGAATGTAGTATTTCCTATTCTCCTATAATCAACATTAATCATTCTATCCAATACTTTTATCTTCTGGCAAATGGACTAGGTCAGACAGCTGCAAATAATACCTTTTCCTTCTTTTTAAATGGATAAGTTTGAAGCTTTATTCCCAAGCATACTTCCATTGTAGAAACTTGGACAGTGCAATTTAATAAAGATACTAATCCATTAATCTGAATGAGTTAACCCCAAAATTCAAATAGAAAAAGTCTACAAAGATGTTCATATGCCAATGTTGTATCACACATTGTAATCCAGATATCTTGTTTCTGTATTACAGAGTAATCAGGGGAATGATGGTGTAGTAATAAAATCACTGAACGAATAATTCACAGGTCCAGCTAATGTCTGGGTTTGATCATATGTTGAAATCACCCCACACTATCTGGTGGAGTTTAAATTTAATGAATAAATCTGGAATCGAAAGTTAATCTCAGTTTGTTCACTGATATTATGAGAACTGGTAGTTTCGTTGTTATTCTCAAAGCAAGGATTGAGCCAAAGTTAAAATTCATTGTTAGGTGAACAAACACATTGCAACTAACAGTAACAAATAATCTCAATAGTGCTGAACATGACAGCTATCATTGATTGTCCCAAAAACATATATGATTCATTAATGTCTGTCAGGAAAGGAAATGTGTCACTCTTACCTTGCCTACCCCAGATGTGTAACTCCTGACACACATCACTGTGTTTGAATCTTATCTCCTTTCGGAAATGGCCCAGTCAGACACTCAGTTCAAGGACAATTATGGCTTGGTAACAAATCCGGGTCTTTCCAACAGTGCAAACATCCCAGAAAAAAATTAAAAAATGATTTAGAAGGCAGAATGACATTGTTGATGTCATTTATTTTCCTTCTTCAAATTTTGGTTTATGCTCTTTAATTACATCAAATGATTCCTCTAAATCTTGGAAAACAGAAATAGAAAAAAAAGGATCAGTTGTGTTTAAGAGTCTACATTTGTCATAGTGATGAAAAAATTATAATGTTCTCCACAGTAAATATGGGTCCAAAAACATCTGCCAGAGGAATATGTTTATGAGTGAACCATTAACTTTTACAATGTCTACATGTTGGAATTCCTCTTTAAACACAAATACCAGAAGTTATTGTTTTATGAGATTTGTCGATCCTTATGTTTATGGCCAAACAGTCTGTGAGGTTTTTGCAGCAGATGTTTGTTGGATTACTGATTTTAATAGAAAGGAAATTACTGCATTTGCTTAATAGTCCAATAAGCCAATAGATGTTGTAACGTTTTGTTGGAGGATATATCTCAATGGATTTGTTATGTGAATAAGTAGGAGAAAGTGAGGACTGCAGATGCTGGAGATCAGAGCTGAAAATGTGTTGCTGGAAAAGCGCAGCAGGTCAGGCAGCATCCAAGGAGCAGGAGACCCTAGGTCATCTCCTCTGCCCAGAAACCTGCTGCGCTTTTCCAGCAACACATATCCAGCTCTGATCTCCAGCATCTGCAGTCCTCACTTTCTCCTAGAAGATTTTAACCTACTGCGAATCCTCTTGCAAGGATGCCTTCCTTGAAGAAGCTCTCTTACTCCCTCTACAAGGATTTCAGTGAGTCTCTCTCTCACTGCACACCCCAGGTCATCTCCTCTGCCCAAAATTCCTGAAGAAGGGCTCATGCCCGAAACGTCGATTCTCCTGCTCCTTGGATGCTGCCTGACCTGCTGCGCTTTTCCAGCAACACATTTTCAGCATGTGAATAAGTACCAAAGCTGTTTCAAGTAATGTTATTTGCAAGTGTATTTGTTCACCTAACAATGTATTGGAACTTTGGCTCAAATGTTGCTTTGGGAGTAACAAGGAAACTATCAGCTCTCATAATATCATTAAGCAAACTGAGCAGTAACTTTTGGCATTCACAAATACACAAATAAATACTGAAACTTGGAAGCTGCGGTCTGAGATAGCCTGCTGTTCCAGATTTATTGTATTAGGTCTCATTAAAATCACGACAGTGCTGTGAACTTAAGATTCTTGTTCACTATTTCCCTGCTAAAGACACCAGAAGAATTTCAGCTTGCTTTATCCAGGAGCAAGTGAATTTTCAATAGCAGAATAAGTGACAATTATTGCTCAACAACATCAGTTAATTTTACATTACCTTTCAGTTTCCTAAATGGGAAGTGACTGATGCTCCAAATGCAAAAAAGATACATTTAATATGATCTCACTTTTCAGGCAATCGCAAGCAAAATGAGCACATGACTTTGCCAAGGCAGTGGAGTTTCCCATATAGCAGGATGCCATTTACTGCACCCACGTCACTTTGTGGGTGCCAAATGACAATTCAGGGATGTTCCACAACTTCAGTGTTCGAAGTGTGATGTTCAGATCCTGCCCAGTAAAGGACTGGGGAGACATCGGGAGATTTGTTCATTACTTCTTTAATGTCAATTCCATATGTTTCAGCAAAAATCTCTCAAAGCATTTGGTGCCTTTCTGAATGAAACCTGTGAAGTCACAAATCTCTACAATTCACGAATTGAAGGTTTTATTTGACTTCTTCAGAAATGCTCTGTGGCCATCTCTAAAGTATATCTGATATCTTCCTGAGGGCCTCCTGCTACGACTGTGATTAGATTAGATTCCCAACAGTGTGGAAACAGGTCCTTTGGCCCAACTAGTCCACACCAACCCTCCGAAGAGTAACTCACCCAGACCCATTCTCCCTAACTAATGCACCTTAACTCTACGGGCAATTTAGCATGACCAATTCACTTAACCGGCACATATTTGGACCGTGGGAGGAAACTGGAGCATCCGGAGGAAACCCACGAAGACACGGGGAGAATGTGCAAACTCCACACAGACAGTTGCCAGAAGCTGGCATTGAACCTGGGTCCCTGATGCTGTGAGGCAGCAGTGCTAACCACTGAGCAACATGACTGTGTTGTGGGTTGAGAGGTTGCTTCAGGAATCTAGTGTGCTGCGTGCAAAGGACATGCTCTGTCCAGCAGACCTGGACTTGAGTGATGGTACAGCAATCGTGATAACAGCAGCCTGAGCTTTTGTAGCAGTTAGACCAGCTTGAAAGACTTAAGTCTGAACTTCCAATGTGTGCATCCAGACATGAAAGCGGAGACATTGGTCAGACATCTTAAGGTCTGAAAATAATGCAGTATCAGTGAGTGAGCTGGTAACTACAGGCATTATGATGTCTGCAAAAGTAGGACCTGATTGGAACCAGACTGGACTTCGTGCATTGCTTTGATAGCCTTGGTGCCCCTTTGGGAAGATAAGCTGTCCCTTTGGATCCAGTCCTGGGACACCTTTGAGGGTGGAAAGATACCCTCTGGTGGAAGAACACTGGTCATAATCTTACAATCTTCTCTGGACTCAGGGTGGTGCTAGAAGATTGAAAATTGTGAAATTTATGGACTTGTGTAAAAAAGGTCGGAGGGCTAATCCCGGTAATTATAAACCGATCAGTTTAAGAAGAAAGAACAAGACAGGAACAGGCTGTTCTACCCATTATAGACTGTGCTCACACATGATAGACTTTGGTGATGGGAATCTTCTTGAAACAATAAGTAACAGAAAGGGTCAATGAGGGTAATATTTTTGATGTTCTATATATGGATTTCCAGAAGGAGTTTAAAGAGTGCCACACAACAGACTTGTGAGGAAAGTTATAGGTCATGGTGTAAAAAGCCCCCATGTTGCTGGAGTGGACAGATAGGAGGCAGCTGAGGTTCAATGTAGAGAAGTGTGAGGTGATACATTTTAGTAGGAAGAACATTCAAAGGCAACATGCAATTGTAAATGGGCTCCAGAAGCAGAGGGGCCTGAAGAGATTTTTGAATGTGGCTGGGCAAGTGGATAGAGCAGTTAATAGAAATACAGTATTTTCATCTTTATTAATTGGGGCATAGAGTACAAGAGCAAGGAGATAATGTTGAATTTGTACAAAACACTTATTAGATTTCAACTGGGTGCTACATTACAGGAAAGATGTGAATGCATTGCTGACAGAGCGTAGAAATGATTTACAGAAATGATTCCAAGAATGAGCAACTTTGGTTCTGAGGATAGATTGAAGAAATTGGAACTGCTCTCCTTAGACCGAAGCAAGCTGAGAGGAGATTTCAAAGAGTTTTTCAAAATCATCAGTAGACTGGATAGAATAGCTAGAAGAAGCTGTCCCCACGCTAAAAGGAACTAGAACAAGAGGGCACAGATTTTAAGTGATTTGTAAATGAAGCAAGAGATATGTGAGAAAAGCTTTTACACACAGAAACCAGTTTGGGTATAGAAGGCACTGCTTGGAAATGTGGCGGGGGGTGGGGGGGGGGGGGGGGGGTGGCAGGAGGATGCTTATTTGGATAGAAATAATGTGCAAGGATATGGGGAGAAAGCAGAAGATGAGCACTAAGTGTTGATGCTCATCTGAAGAGCTGCTGCAGGCATAATCGGCTGAATGGCCTTCATCTGCGCAATAATAATTCTGTGATTCTGTGAATTAAGGTGCCCTTTAGCAGAAGTGACATGATGTTTGGAACTTTTCAAAGTTGGTATATATTTGTGTAAATGATGGATAATCTACCACTATCAAGTTAATTGGAACAATTAGCAGACCTATCAAAATCGTCAGAACCATTCTGAAAAGGACAACTGTAAAAAATGCAAGCAAGAGCTGTTAAAGGAACCTGTCAAGAGGTCAAAACACGTCAAATGTTTCTGTCAAAAGCATAAAGCAATGATACATTTCAGAGGGGTGACTTGATGCATTTTTTTTGTTTCATTCCACAAAGATCACAATAAAATTTGAATTTAAAAAGCATGGTAAATATTGTTCAAAGAGATATTTTTATTAGACTATACATAGGTCAGCCAGCATCCTTAAATGACAAGAATTGCAAACAAAGCTTACTCAAGCAACTATATAAAGTTTATGAACAAAAGGTTTAAATCTTGACACACACTCACACACTCACACACTCTACTTTGGTCAAGTGACAATTAAATTTAGAAAAATGTATTATTCACACATTTCATCAAATGCTAATCCACAGCCAAAATCAGTTGCCACCGAAACTAATGGCACTGTAATGTCTTCCTGCATAAGTTCTGGCTGGCTGAATTCACTTATTCCAGAGACAGTGGTAAGATCCTCTTTCAGGAACCCTCCAATTATGGTAATGCAGTCTTCCAATGACTTATCAACCCACAAGCTTTGATGACAGGGCATCCAAAGGAAGTGAGAGTGGGCAAAGACTTTTGTTCCTGAGGTGGATTATCTCAGACTCTATTCAAATCCAATGGGCAGAATCTTTCCAGCTCTTTCAATGAAATGGTCATTGGCAAGGAAGTTGGACAAATTACATCTATCGTCTTTATTGATCAGATTCTGATAACAGCCAAATCAATTCTATGGACTCCATACACCAAACCATTTCTTTAAGTTATAAAAGAAATGAATTGTGACTATCCTGTTACTCACTTAAACACATAAAAAGTCACATGCTTTAAGTGAGACAACAGGTTTTCCCTCTTGTACCTCATTCCTCTGCTCTGCCAACAAAGGATTAGGTCAGTTATTCCATTCTGAGGTTCTTAACATCTAAATCCCCTTTTTTCAATTCCTCTAAATTCTGAGAGACTGTAATCAAAACATATAAATTATATGGGAATATAATAATTATACTCAACACAGGCAGATAATTCTATGATCCGAGATACTGGCACTTCCTGATCCAACAATCTGGAAAAATCTTATAATATCCATCAATGGATTTGTTTCCTTTACCACGTTTTCAAAGAGTTTGAAAAATGTAACAACTGTTAAATTTAATCTATATTTTTCAAAGACTAAATTTAGCTGTTGTTACATTTTTGAAGCAAATGTTGCTGACACAGTTTTGCTTATTCTAATTATTAAGTATTTACAGCTCTGAAAATTTCTGTTGTTTTTCTTCCTTACTATTTTTGCTCAACTGTACAAAATGCTTAGCTTTACTTTTGAAATTTGGAATTCTGAACCTGACCACTTCAATCCTATTTTATAAAATTTGAAGATTGTGAGATACAAGAGACTAGATTGGAGAATTTTAGACTTAGGCATCAAGACAGATTCTTGGTCCCCATGGGCAGATGCCCACTTGCCAGGATTTACAGACTGTCAGGAAAACTAAACAAAACAACTTGTGGCAGTCAGGATCATTGCTGTGTTGATTTTCTTTCTACACTGTCTGCAAAGCCATCTAAATTTGTGTTATCAGCAAATTTGGAAATGTGACTTTCGATGCCATTATCCATGTCATTTATATATATGAATAGTTGAGGCCCCAACACAATTGGGTAAATGGATATGACCTTAGAGCCATTAACGGATATAAGTCTGCAGAAATCTAAGTTGGGAACTTAATATTCAGGGGCATACGACTTTTCAAAAGGACAGGCGCAAAAGGAAAGGTGGTGGGATTACTTTTTAAGTTTGAGTTGGAATGAATAGAACATCAAGAAATGATTTGGATCAAATGGTGTAGAATCTATATGGATGGAGGTAGGAAATAAGGGGAAGCAAGCCTTGGTGGAAGTAGTTTATAGGCCTAAGAACTGTAGCCATTTTGTACAAGAGAATATGAATCAGAAAATAATCAGGGCATTTAAAAAAGGCAGTACAATAATCATGGATAACTTCAATCTTCATGTAGATTTGAGAAAATCAAACTAGCTAAGGTAGCCACAAGGAAGAATTCATCCAGTCTATTTAGGGTATATTGTTGTTGTGTTTCTGTTCGCCGAGCTGGGAATTTGTGTTGCAGACATTTCATCCCCTGTCTAGGTGACATCTTCAGTGCTTGGGAGCCTCCTGTGAAGCGCTTCTGTGATGTTTCCTCCTGGACAGGGGACAAAATGTCTGCAACACAAATTCCCAGCTCGGCGAAGAGAACCACAACAACGAGCACCCGAGCTACAAATCTTCTCACAAACTTTGTAGGGTATATTGTGGATCTGGAAATGTGTAATGAGGCAGATTTAATAAATAATCTCACAGTAAGTAATCCTTAGGAAACATTAACAATAACATCATAAAATTAGGCATTTAATTTCAGAGTGAGAAACTTGATTTGGGAACAACTGTGCTGAACTTAAATAAGAAGAATTATGTGGGAATTGGCTAGCATGGATTGGGGAAGGGGTTTGGCAGAAAAGTCAGTTGATAAATGTTTAGAAAATACAGTTCACAATTCACAGCAAAGATCCATCCCTGAGAAGAACAAATATTTTAAGAAAGAGATAAACTGACTGTGGTTAACCAGGCAAGTTAGGAATAGCATCAAATCGAAAGGAAATTGATACAATGTGGCAAAGATTAATGGTAAATCAGAGGATTGGGTGAGTTTTAAAAGCCAGCAAAAGATGAGCAAACAATAAAAGAGAGAGAGAAAATAAACTTCGAGGCCAAACTAGCAAGTATCATAAAAGCAGATATTAAGCTTCTTTGAATATATAAAAAAGGAAGGGGAGACCGCAGAGCATAGGACTCTTAGAGAATGAAGTTGAGGAAATAATAATGAAGACCACAGGAAATGGCAGAACAGTCAGTCTTCACAGCAGGAGACACAAATAGGATTCCAAAATTACTGAATGATCAAAGAGCTAAAAGGGCCAAGGAAATGATCACAATAACTATTGAGAAAAAAGATACTAGGAGCTAAAGACAGGAAGACCCCTGAACCTGATGGGCTGTATACTAGGATTTTAAAGAAAGTAGAAGCTGAAATAATGGATTCATGGCTTCCAAGAACCTTTGGACTCAGGAGAAGTCCTACAGGGTTGGAAAAATGCTAATCAAAAAAGGGAGATTAAAAAGAAATTATTCAGCAGTTAGCTTAACATTGGTCATTGGGAAAATGTTAGCGTCTATTATAAAGGCATTTAAAAATAAATAATATGATCAAACAGTGTGGCTTCATGAAGGGGAAATCATTCCCAGCAAATTTATAAAATGATATAAATAACAAATAAAAATAAATATCCAGGAATTTGGAGAAGGGGAGCCAATCATTATGACATATCTGGATTTTCAAAATACTTTTAATAACATACTACGCATTAGAATACTGAATAAAATAAGAGCCCATGTTGGTAATGGTTGTATTAGCATAAATAGAGGGTTGGCTAATTAATAGAAGATAGGCAAAAATGAGGACTGCAAATACTGGAGATTAGATTTAAGAGTATGACTCTAATCAGGTCCGGCAGCATCTGAGGAGAAGAAAAATCGACGTTTCAGGCAAAAGCCCTTCATAAGGAATGAGAATCAGGTGGGATGAAAGGTGAGCAACATGGGGGTTCTGTCCTTGTTGCAGTTGGAGGGCAGAGGTGCGGGAAGTGGATGAGATCCACTGAAGGGCATCATCAATCACGTGGGAGGGTAAATTGCAGTCTTTAAATAAGGAGGCCATCTGGTGTGTTCTGTGGTGGAACTGGTCGTCCTGGGAGCAGTGGAGGAATTGAGAATAAGGAATAGCATTTTTGCAGGAGACAGGGTGGGAGGAGGTGAAATCCAGGTAGCTGTGGGAGTAGGTGGGTTTGTAGAAAATGTCAGTTTTGAGTTGGTCACCATTGGTGGAGAATACAGAGGTCCAGGAAGGGGAGAGAGGTGTCAGAGATGGTCCAGGTGAATTTAAGGTCAGAGTTGAATGTGTTGGTGAAGTTGATGAACTGTTCAACCTCCTCGTGGGAGCAGTCATCAATGTAGCAGAGGAAAGGTTGGGGAGTGGTGCCAGTGTAGCTGTGGAAGATAGATTGTTCCATGTAGCTGACAAAGATACATGCATAGCTGGGGCCCATGCGGGTGCCCATGGCTACACCTTTCATCTGGAAGAATTGGGAGGATTCGAAGGAGAAATTGTTGAGGGTGAGGACCAGTTCAGCCAAATGAATGAGAGTGTCAGTGGAAGGGTACTGTTGGGGATGTTGGGAGAGGAGGAAACCGAGGGCTTGGAGGCCCTGGTCATGGCGGATGGAGGTGTATAGGGTGGTGAAGATGAAGCATTGGGGGCCAGGGAAATGGAAGTCTTGGAGGAGGTGGAGGGTGTGGGTTGTGTCCTAAACGTATGTGAGGAGTTCCTGGACCAGGAGGAAATAGGACAGTGTCGAGGTTTGTGGGGATGAATTTGGTTGGGCAGGAGCAAGGGTAGTCAGGCTTGTGGATCCTGGTTAGAGATAGAACTGGGTGGTGTGGGGTTTCAGAACCATGAGGATGGAAGCTGTGGGTGGGAGATCCCCAGAGATGATGAGGTTGTGTACAGTGTGGGAGATGATGGTTTGGTGATGGTGGTCGAGAGGCCAGTAGGAGGAGTTGTCTTCAAGTTGGCAATTGGCTTCAGCGGTGTACAGGTCGGTACGCCAAACTACCACAGCACCCCCATGTCCATTGGTTTGAAGGTGAGGTTGAGGTTGGACCAGAGGGAGTGGAGGGCTGCGCGTTGTGAGGGTGAGAGGTTGAAGTGGGTGGGGGTGTGGACAGGTTGAGGCAGTCAATGTCCTGATGGCAGTTGGAAATAAAGAGATCGAGGGCAGATAACAGACTGGCATGGAGTGTCCAGGTTAATGGGGTGTGTTGGAGGCTGGCAAAGGGGTCCTTGCAAGATGGACAGGAGTCTTGATTGAAAAAATAAACTCGGAGGTGGGAGGTGGCGGATGAAGTGTTCGATGTCACAATGCATGTTGAGTTAATTCGTGAACAGAGGGGGATGAAGGTAAGGCCTTTGCTGTGGACTGACTGTTCATCCTCAATGAGGGGCAGGTCTGGGGGAATGGTCATAACTCGACAGGGCTGGGATGTAGGACCTGGTGTGGGGGTTGACACTGTAACTGGAGTGGGCGTGATAGTGGAGAGACCGGGGGTGATGTCATTTACAGAAGTGATGCTCACCTCGGACATCGGGTGGTGGGTGGTGGGGGGGAGGGGGTGGAGGTGGTGGCAGTGGGATTCCAGGGCGGGGGGAGGGTGTTGTCGCCAGTGTTCAGTTGATTGGTATCAGTGGGGGCGGAAGAGGTTGCGACAACGGTAGCTGTGGGGGCAGAAGTGGCGGAACCGTAGCGTTGATGATGACGTGGGGGCAGAAGCGGTGAAACACGTAGCGTCAGTGATGTCTGAATGCGCAAGTGGCTCTGGCAACGGCCACAAAGGGGACAGAAGTCACAGAACATGTAGCATAGGTGATGTCAGAGGGGGCGGAAGTGCCTGCGGCTGTGGCAGCAGAGGGGGCAGAAGTGTTGTTCCGGTTGGGCCTTGCCTTGGTCTTGGCGGCAGCGGATCTCATAGTGGTCACAGTTGTGGCATCTGTAGTCTGGCTGGCGGGGATGGAGATTATGTCATCGTTCACCACAGTGATGATGGCTGGCATGGCATTGTGGCTAATAGCGGCCAAGCAGCTCCAGGGGCCGGGGGAAGCTTCTGGAATGTTCGAGAAATGCTGACTATTGAGGTGGGTACATGAAAGTTTGTTGTACTTACAGTATTTGATGCCTGATACAGTGTAGAAAAAGCGATTGTTCAGTATGTGAATTCTTCTGAGGATGTAATATAGCAGGGGTCCTTTGCAGTTCTGAGAGAGTGTGGCCCTCATCTGAGGTAGGGCTAACTGTAGAGAGATAAGGTGGTGGCGCATGGTAGCAAGTGTGGAGCGGAGGATCCTGAACGAGTACCTTTGTTGGAGGTCTTGAATTTGTAGTCTGTACTGGTTGTCCTGTTCAGATCCAAATTGTGTTGGTCTGAATGTAGTTCGGAGTCAATGTGGAATCAGTTGGTTCTGTAGGCAGGCACTGAGGAAGGAGATGTGGCTGTGGTATACATAAACATCTCCACATAGGACCATTAGAATGATAAGGTTAAACTGCTCAGAATGTTCAACATAAACATGCCCAAACACAGCCTTCACGATGACTAGAAAATGTATTGACACTCAGTGTTTATGTAATGAGGGTCCATATGCAACATAGTACAGTCACACTCAAACGTGAACATCGACTTTTCCACTGTGTCTAGCGGAAGATGGACTGGTTGATGTCCATGATGCAGGAGATGGTTATGAGCCAGATCCATGCCGAGTGCAGCAACACCAAGAGCACTTAGCTAGATGTTCACCAGCTTTATATGGAGGGAGACCATGACTCTCATTTGCCCAATTTTGTTTCACCATTATTAACCTTATTCCAATTTTTTTGCACTTGGCCATATCTCTCCAAATCGTATCTTCAGGTAATTTCACCTGACATTGAAGGAGATAAAAAATCAATATTCCCAGGCCCTAAAGAACCTAACTTTGTACTTTGTCACAGTTTACTTTGGCTCCTGAGGCCTGTTCAGTGTGGTGTCAGATAACCGTCAGTCTGTGCACTGACAGACCTGAGCCAAAGACATAAATCATGTACAAGATGGCTTTGACCTGCACACCTCCATTACTCAAACTGCACTGCTAGGACTTTTATAAAGCAATTAGATTCAATGATTCATTTCCATCTGAAAGCCCTTTTTGAGACCACATCTATCAGGAAAACTGTACGATATTCAGCCTCCTGGTCCTAAGTAATGGTACAGATATTCATTCACTTGTCCCACACATTAGCTATACCAACCCTGAGTAGATTTCACAGATCTTCCTGCTGAGTAGAGCATTGGTTTGGTCAGGATGAATCACTAAATCTAAGATCTCAATCACACTGTTGCATTGTTATGAGATAAGTTTATTCCTGAGCTTGCATCAACAGATCACAAGATGGTTCAGACACATTTTGACACCCTTACTGTAAGCCAAGAGTCTGACAGAAAGGGCTTTGTACCTGCTAAATTGGATCCACTGCAGTGTGCAATCTGGTATCACACAGATATAGTCTGCCTGCATAAAATTATCCAATTGTTTATTTACAGATGGGAAACCAGATTGGTTTTGTAGTTAGTCTACTCACTACATTGATCTGAAAGCAGTAATTCTCCTCTATGTTATGTTAGCTCAGTGATTAGCACTGCTACCTCACAACGTCTGGGAACTGGGTTCAATTCCAGCCATGGGCGACTGTCTGTGTGGAGTTTGCAGGTCCTCCTTGTGTCTGCGTGGGTTTGCTTCCAGGTGCACCAGTTTCCTTCCACAGTGCAAAGATGTGCACGTTAGATGAATTGACCATGCTAAATTGCCCATAGTGCTCAGGGATGTGTAGCCTAGGTGCATTAGTCAGGGGAAATGTAGAGTAACAGAATAGGGGAACGGATCTGGATGGAATGCTCTTCAGGGGGTCGATGTGGACTTATTGGGCCAAATGGCCTGTTTCCACACTGTAGGGATTCTATGGTTCCATGTTGCTCTCGGAGGTTTTCAGTGCAAGTAGTCTAAAGTTCTGTCTAGACATGTTTGGGCCTGTATGGGGCCTCTTACTGAAGTGGCTGCTGGATCTCCAGAAATGTCATTAACTTTGTAAATCTGTAAATAAAACAGAAATGAAGCTTTAGTATCCAGCTCACAGCAAAATATCAGTTTTATCACAATATTATGTTTAAATTAATATATTGCTGTTGATTGGATGTAATGCTGCAATGTGATCGTTTCCTCATCACAACTTCATTTCATCTACAGATGAGAAAACATTTTGCCTTTTAAGTGCAGATGAAATAGTATATATTTAATCAAATGTTGGACTCTTATCTTCTGGGTCATTAATACATTTATACAAATAAAATCTTCACATTGCCACTTGAAATAGAAATCTTTTTCTACAGCATCAACATTTTGTTTGCATCCATGTTTATCAATTGTATAGAGAATACTGCACTAACATAATGCAATACACAGGAGTCCATTACTCATAATTAATATTGTTAGAATGGCAATTGTAAAAACATATTGTGTACTGATGTTATTTTATATGTTAACAAGCATTTTAAGAACAGAGAAAAAGAAGTGACTAACTGAATTGCAATGACTACATGAGGGTGAATTTCTTTAGAGGTTCTCATTGCCCTTGAGTGTAAATTTGATGGATCTTTTATAGAATCTCAGTTACAGTATCTGCCAAATCCTTTCAAAATAGCAGCAGCACAATAGAAGAAGTGGGAAAATTGTCAAGGAAATTCAGTTCATTACTGTAGTTATTACTAATATTGCACATAATTCAAATGAACCTTAATATAAGCACTTGATACTTCCAAATATAGAAATATGGGAGATACACTCTTAAAATGCACCTATTAAAAATTACTAAGAAAACAAATACCAAAATAATCTTAAGTATTCAGCTGAATCCTGATTGTTACTCTATATAGAACTCAGTAGGAGAAAGTGAGGTCTGCAGATGCTGGAGATCAGAGCTGAAAATGTGTTGCTGGAAAAGCGCAGCAGGTCAGGCAGCATCCAGGGAACAGGAGAATCGATGTTTCGGGCATAAGCCTGAAGAAGGGCTTATGCTTGAAACGTCGATTCTCCTGTTCCCTGGATGCTGCCTGACCTGCTGCGCTTTTCCAGCAACACATTTTCTGCATAGAACTCAGTAGAACCAGTAGAAAAAGAATGGGGCCCAATTATCATAGATCTTCTCCAATTCCAGGAGATCTCTATCAAGCTGCTAGAGACAGTACCCATTCTTGTGGATGTAGGTTTGCTGACTGAGCTGGAAGTTTCGTTTTCAGATGTTTCATCACCATACTAGATAACATCATCAGTGAGCTTCCGGATGAAACACTGGTGGCATGGCCTGCTTTCTATTTATGTGTTTAGGTTTCCTTGGGTTGGTGATGTCATTTCCTGTTCTTTTTTCACAGGGAGTGGTAAATAGGATCCAAGTCAATGTGTTTGTTGATAGAATTCCGGTTGGAATGCCATGCTTCTAGGAATTCTCATGCCTATCTCTGTTCCAGCTCAGCAAGCAAGCCTAGATCTAGAACGTCAACATGACCTACAAATCTTCTCAAAACCCATTAACCCATTCTTGTATTTTCCGAGGTGAATGGTTTCAGGGCCCTTGCTAGTAGTGGAGATGCCTTTTTGCAAAGTTCCCACTTCTTTACTTCAGATGGAAAGTGTCATATTCAATTCAGGCCAGTATATATTGACAGTGATGGTACATGCCATCCCTCAGCTGGGGGTAATTGAATCCCATGAGGAGATCCGGTTGAGAGGAACAATGTGAAGTCCAAAGGAAGGCAAAGACTTTTAGTCTTCGTAATGAAGAAGCCAAAAACACACAGCTGAGATGTTTCCAGCTATCTAGCTCAGGAGGGCTGACTTGACTAGGGCACTGAGGTCCTTACTTCATTTTTATTGACTCGCGGGACATGGGCATCACTGGCTGTCCAGTGCTTATTGCCAAACCCTGGTTGCCCTTGAGAAGAAGCTGGTGAGCTGCCTTCTTAAACTGCTGCAGTCCATGAGCTGTGGGTTAACCTACTTTGCCATTAGAAGGGATTTCCGGGATTTTGACCAAGTGACAGTGAAGGAATGGTGAGGTATTTTCAAGTCAGGATGGTGAGTGGCTTGGAGGGGAATTTGGAGGTGGTGGTGTTCCTATATATCTGCTGCCCTTATCCTTCTAGATGGAGGTGGACATGGGTTTGGAAGGCGCTGGCAAATTTCTGCAGTGCATCTTCTAGATAGTGCACACTGCTGCTACTGAGTTGGTTGTAGAGGGAGTGGATGCTTGTGGATGTGGTGCAAATCAACCGGTCTGCTTTGTTATGGATCAAAGCTTCTTGAGTGTTATTGGGGCTGCACTCATCCAGGCAAGCGGGGACTATTCCACCACACTCTTGACTTGGGCCTTAGAGGGTTAGCAGGGTTTGGGGAGTCAGGAGATGAGTTAATCTCTGGAGTATTCCTCTGACCTGTTCCTGTAGTCACTGCGTTTATATGGGGAGTCTAGTTTAGTTTCTCATCTATAATAATCCCCAGGAAGTTGATTGTGGTGGATTCAGTGATGATAACACAATTGAATATCAAGGGGTAGTAGTTAGAATGTCTGTTATTGGCAATGATCATAGCCTGGCATTTGTGTGGTGCCTTACATGCCACTTGTCAGCCCAAGCCTGGATCTTGTCCTGATCTTGTTGTATTTGAATATGGACTACTTCAGTATCTAAGGAGTCACAAATAGTGCTGAACATTGTGTAATCATTGGCAAACATCCCACTTTTGATCTTATACTGGAGGGAAGGTGATTGATGAAGCAGCTAAAGATGGTCGGACCTAGGACACTGAGGAGCTTCTGCAGAGATGTCCTGGAGCTAAATGAATAACCTTCAACAACCATGATCATCATCTTATGTGTCAGGTATGACACCAACCAGCAGAGAGTTTATTCCTAATATCAATGATTCCTGTTTTGCTCGGAATCCTTGATGCCACAGAGAGTCGAATGTCGCCTTGATGCCAAGAGCTGTCACTCTCATACCCCCTCTGGAATTCAGCTGTGTTTTCCATGTTTGCACCAATGCTGTAATGAGGTCTGGAGCTGACTGGCCCTGGGAGCCCAAACTGGGCATTGCTGAGGTTAGAGCTGAGTAGGTGCTACTTGATAGTGCCGTTGATGACACTTTTCATCACTTTACTGACGATCAAGTTGGGGCAGTAATTGGCCAGGGTGGTTTGTCCTGCTTTATGCATGCAGGACATATCTGGGCAATTTTCCACATTGTTAGGTAGATGTCAGTGTTGTAACCATACTGGAAGAACTCTGCTAAGATAGTAGCAAAGTTTGGAGCACAAGTCTTCAGTACTAATGCCTCTAATCATTTCTCAATAACATGAAGAGTGAATTGAATTGGCTGAAGACTGGATTCTGTGATACTAGCAACTACTGGAGGAAGTTGAGATTTATCATCTACTCAGCACGTCTGGCTGGAGATAGCTGTGAATGCTTCAGCCTTATCTTTTGCACTGTTGTGCTGGTCTCTTCAACCATTGGGGATGGTGATATCTGTGGAACCTCTTCCCCCATTGAGTTGTTTAATTGTCCATCACCATTCTCAACTGGCTGTGGGGAGACTGCAGAGCTTAGATCTGATCTGTTGGTTTTGGAATCACTTAAGTCTGTCTATCACTTGCTCCTTATCTTGTTTGGCATACAAGTAATCCTGTTGTACCTTCATTAAGTTTACATCTCATCTTCAGGTATGCCGTCCTGTATTCTCCATTGAACCAGGGTTGACCCCTCCGGGGTTTGAAGGTAATGGTTGAGTGGGAGATATGCCAGGCCTTGAGGTTATAAATTGTGTTGGAGTACAATGCTGCTGCTGTTTATTGTCCACAGTGCTTTAATCCTGAGTTGCTTGATCTGTTCAAAATCTTTCCCATTTAGCACGGTGATACTGCCACACAACATGATGGAGGATGTTCTCAATGTGAAGTCAGGACTTCATCTCCACAAGGACTGTGCGCTGGTCACTCTTACCCAATACTGTCATGGACAAATACGTCTGCAGCTGGCAGATCGGTAAGGATGAGGTCATGTGATTTTCCCTCTTGTTGGTTCCGCCATCACCTGCTGCAGACAGACTCTTGCAGTTATGTCTTTCAGGACCCAACCAGCTTGATCAGTGGCCCTGCTGGGAAGCCACACATGCTGATGGACATTGAAATCACCCAGTCTGATTTCTGTTTTCCTCCAAGTGCTATTCAACATGGTGGAATGCTGATTCATTGGCTGAGGGAAGACAATGTATGATAATCAGCAGGAGGTGTCCTTGCCAATATTGAACCTAAGATTTCATTGGGTCCAAAGTCAATTTTGAGAACTCTCAGAGCAACTCCCTCTCTGCTGATAGAACTGGATCTACCCAGGGATGATGATGGTGGTGTCTGGGGCATTATCTGTAAAGTATGGTTCTGTAAGTATGACTATATCAGGCTATTGCTTGGCTAGCCTGTGAGACAGATCTCCCAATTTTGGCACTAGCCCCCAGATATTTGTGAGGAGGACTTCCAGTGCCTCGGTCTGGTAGATGCCTGACTCACACCAGCGCACCCTCCCTCAACAGCACCACCAGACCTCAGCTTGAAACCACACATTGTATTCTGAAAACATCATTAGTTTGATCCAGATACAGAAAACAATTCCTTATGGCCGGAAAGCGAACGTGACCCACTTTATTTTCAGGTCCACTACCAATGTCCTGCAACTGAGACTGGTATTTTCCCTATAATGGTAAATTAACAAGGGTCATTAACCACCTGATACTTCCTTCCCAACCCTGACATTCACAATCCAGGCAGAATGCCTGCTCAGAATATATCCCTTTATCACCGTTAATTTCCTACTGTTTTAGATCAATTTACTTTGAATCAGAAGTTCAAGTAATTACACTGATAGCTTTATTTGTGCTTGCCTCATTACACCCAGAGAAATGGACTGAAGGTGTCATGTCTCTGAGATGTATGAAGTGCTGGTAATTACTAAATATCCATCAGATTTCTAGATGACTGTTTAATGCAACATTAGCCTTGATATTAAAAGTGAGACAGGAAGGATATAAGGTAAGTGAAGGAAAGTCCGAGGCTGGGGTTTGGTGAACCTGCTGACTTTAATAAGGAAAGCAGAAACTTTAATTTTAATTGTAACTTTGGAACCTCTTCTGGCCTAAATCAAGATAGGTTTAAATTGATTTGGGAATTGATGATGCTACTCACTCTGTGTCATCCCAAAACTATATTCCTACATCCTCAACAGCCCATTCAGTACTCTGAGATTGCAGTTTGCATATGGAATACACTGCACATCAGACTCAATCGACATACTTAAAATGTTTCCCCCACACGCTACCCTCTCCCTTGCCCAAGGAGCTTTTATGTTCAGCTCTTCAAAAGACCAGATTAATATTTACATCCACTAACACCTGAGAAAGTGAATGACTGATTTTATTTTGATGTCTCTCTGCATCAAATCCCTACACTTTCATTTTCCATCAGTTGAGTTAGGTAAAATTGAGCCTATGTCGCTCATCGAAACTGAGAGCCATTGACATGATAAAAGATCATTAAAACCATTTTCTTGGCTGATGTTAAATAATGGTCTTGAATTTCCATTTTTTTTATTTTCAGCTGAACACCTGGAGAAATGACATATCTATAAGTGTCTGTGTATGCCACTCCATTTGGTGATTTCATTGCCTGAATAGCTGAACAGTTAGTGGATGAGAGTCATACAGCGAGAAGCTTTTGGATCTTAGGAAGGCCATACGCTTTCTCTCTCTCTCTCTCTCTCTTCCTCTGTCCAGTAAAATATCTCAAGCTAAACAGACAGTCATTTCTCCCATCAATTGCTATAAGCTTAGGTTTTTAATCAATAAGTCAGAGACTTTACAATTTGTGACCCAGTCATCGTGTGACTCCTGTGAAGAAATTTACAAACCCAATGGAAATACTTGCAAAACTAAAGGACTTGGGAAACTAAAGGAAACCCTTCATCAAATCCTGAGGAATAATACCATCAAATTATTTCCTCGGTATTTTATTTTCTCTCCAATATAAACTAAAGTGTTTTTGTCAGTCTGTATATGTAAGGGAATTCTAGAAGGCTAGAGTTTTATGGTGAAGATTTATGTCAATGGTTCTTTGTAGTTTATCTGTGGCTAGAATCTATTTACTTCTAATAAAGAGTGGTGTTTGTTAAGTATAGAAACCTGGTCCATTTATCAGACAAATTGGGTACTCTGCATCCATTGGTAACATTTTTTAACTTTTTGTTGACTCTTGGAATAACAAGGATTAATTTCCAGTGCATGATCCAGATGAGGCGTAACAATAATTTCCAGTTCTCAGTGTCACACCTATCTTCTTTAATAGAAAAAGTTACGTTTGTCTTTTCCAATTTGATGGAACCTTGCTAGAATTGAGGAAATTATGCAAAATTAACACAATGGTTAAACCCTTGGCCACTTCCTTTTAGACCCCGGGATGAAGTCCATCTGGACCACAGATGTGTCAGCCTGCAGCTCTTTCTTTGTAACCCTTCTCTCATTACTGAAATTTCACTGAGTTTCTCTGCCTCTTCTGACTCCTGCTTTACAGGTTATGACAATCCCATCAGAAATTCAAGGCATAGGAATGGATAATAAGTAACTTTGTAGATGCCTTGGATGGTTGGCAGTGAGGGAAAAGACATGTGGTTACAGAAGAGTATAAATGGATTGGTCAGGTTGGCAGACCAATGACAGATAGAATTTAACCCTGATAACTATCAGGTGATGCACTTTAGAAGATAAGGGAGGACACAATGAGTGGCACAAAGCTCAGAGGGATCTTGGGATGTTTGTCAACAAATCCCTGAAGGTGGCAGGGTAGATTAATTGGGAAGTCAATACAGCATAAGGGACACTTGTCTTTATTAGTCAAGGTTTAGATTACAAGAGCAGGGAGGTTATGTTGGAGCTATATGGCACTTTGGTTAGGCCACAGCTGGAGTACTGTGTGCAGTTCTGGTCATTACAAGATAGGGAGGATGTGATTGCACTGGAGGAGGCACAGAGAAGATTCACCAGGATCTTGCTTTGGATGGAGTACTTTAGCTATGAAGAGAGATTGGATAAGCTCAGGTTGTTTTCTTTAGGATACAGAGATAGAGGTATATGAGGGTATGATGGAAATGGACAGAATGGGAAGCAGCTGTTCACCTTAGTTAAAGGGTCACTAACAAAGGGGTAGCACTTAAAGGTGAAAAGTAAGAGCTTTAGAAGCGATTTGAGTAAACTATTTTCACCCTGTGGGGGCCTGAAATGCACTGCCTGTAATAGTAATGGAGGCAGATAGCCTCAAAACTTTTAAAAAGTACTTGGATGAATGTTCAACGTGTGATAACATTCACGGTTATGGGCCGAGAAAGTGGGACTAATGTAGATTTAGTGTAGCTTTGGTGGGACAGACTTGATGGAGTGATGAGCCTCTTCTATAGTAAAATAAAACAACAAACTGTGGGCACTGGAAATCCAAAACAAAAACCAAAATTACTGGAGAAACTCAACAGGTCTGGCAGCACCTGTGGAGACAAAGCAGAGTTAAGATTTCTAACCCAGTGAGTTCTGCAGAAAGTTCACTGAGCTGGGAATGTTAATGCCTCTTCTGGACTTTACAATTCGAGGATGCTCTATGCCTTTCAAGCTTTTCGTTTTTAGTAATGAACAAATGATTACTTTTGTCACTGTATTACAGAGTTGTGGCTTTTAGGATGTTAGTATATTTAGTTCAAATATTCATAAATGTTCACATATACTTTCCCTTCATTTTTTCTTTGTTCTTTAAATAGCTTCATACTATAGCACCACAACATGGAATACATATGGGGAGAAAAGTAGAAAGAAAATTGCAATACAAATCTTTTGAGATCTGATGGAAGAGACTGCAAGACATAACATTAGGGGTTCTAAAATGGGAGTGACAAATTACAATGCGTTATACCAGAAGTGAACATGATGCAATTTTCACCCAAGCATTCAATAGGTGTTCAGAACAGTTGGCACTAACAAATGTCTTCAGCATTTGCCAGTGTTATTATTGAATGATTACATGTTATAGTCATAATGTCTCACTTGTTAGTCAATGTCTCCAATATTGTCAGTTTAATGTTTAACATTCAAAATGATATACACAAACAACAGAAGCTATTCTATCAAACAAGGCTGCATTAATTGATTTAAATGATTCAATTAAATGCTAATGGAGAATTGAATCTTACAATCCTAAAATGAATATACAGTACTGGTCAATAGCCTTTTAGTGGATGAATTCTAAGTTAGCAATTGAAGCCCCACTTTGATGTTTAAAGCAAACTGTTCCATCTACAAATGACTAGAAGTGCTTCAACATCCTTTGTGATGGAATGCAGAATCTTAAACTGATTTTGGAAATAATTTGTACCTTAATCCACTTTCTGATCCATCCCATGGTAACACATACGAGAATATTTGATGTAACGGTTATATGTTTCAGTTGACAGTTTGTCATCTCAGCACTTGCAGAAACATTACTTCCTTACGATACCTTTATGAGTTTTATTTGAAAAGACAGAAATCCTGCTGAACCAATGGACTAGCAGGTGTTTTGTGAGTAGGGCCTTGACTCAGATCTGCTACTTTCACCAACAATTACCCTGTCCCAAATTCAGAATATTGAGTGGCCTGAACTGATGACCATGGTGAGAGCTGCATTAAGGAAGTGATGAATCTTGAAGTAGCACCTTGATGCTACAAAACAATTTCCCACAGTTCAGATTGTATTAAAAAAGAAGCCAATTAGAAGAAATGTTGATTTTCCCTCAGGACATGGAAGAGCCAGGGAAATGAGGATCAATCCTGTTGAGATATTTAACTTTTTGTATTTGTAGTATAGGCTGTAGTTACAAAAATAACTTGCATTTATATAACTTCTTTGAGGAAAATAAAAATTGAGACCAGATAAAAGAAGAAAATTTAAGTTTGGGTGGTTAAAAGCTTGGTCAAAGAGAAAGGACAAGTGGAATGTCTTAAAGGAGGAGAGAAAAATGGAGAGATTTAAGAGGGGAATTCCAGAACAAAGGGTCTGTAAACAGATCTACCAAGGGTGAGGCAAGACAAGTGGAGAAAGTGGAGCTCTAATTTGTGTTGATGACATATGTTCAAATCTAGTCCTTAAATAATAACGCTTGCAATTATTACAAAACACTATCATCAGAATTCTTACAATTCATATGAAATCATTAAAAGTCATTGCATTGATTTTTCTTTCAAGCTGCACTAATTTCCACTAAGTTAAAGGATTGGACATCTGGCTCAACAAATCTGAAACCAATGACCTATTTCAACCATCAATGTATTTGGCATGAAACATGATGAGAAAATAGTTGAGGTTTTAATTTGACTCTCTAGAGAGAGGAAGACAGAGAATGGTTTTACCACAGTATTTCCATTTCAAAATTGTTCCTGGCAAAGACAACTATCTTTCAATTTTGCTTGCTCAAAAAGCAATTACTTGTGTTAATCCATCAGTATTGAGGGAAGGTTTAATGCTTTTTATTTATCTAGTATCTAAACTGTAACATTATAGGCTTGGCTTTTGTCAAGATGCCAATGAAAGCTCCAACCATTGGTCTCCAACCATGATGAGTCACCAGACTGATGAAAATGTCCAGTTTTATTGTACGTGATCTATGGTGGGAGAGTTCAAAACAAGCAGCTTTCTTAACCCCCTCAAAAATCAATCCGTTCCATCATCTTCACTCTTGACGTGAAAGATTCTGTGGGGAGATGAGTAACCTCATGAATTATGCAAACAAGAGTGCTGGTACATCAATTAGACCGATCTGGATTTATGGTGTGAGCAGTGTAATATTTGGATGAATTGACTTGTTAAGAAGCTTAATTGACTATTAATTAACTTTTTTAAAAAAAAAATGGTCAAGCCACCAGTTTCAATATTCACTCTCTTACAGTTTCATAGGGACTCAGTCAGAATCATAGAATCCTTACAGCGTGGAAGCAGACAATTCAGCCATTCGAATCTACACGTACCTGCTGAATAGCATCCCACCCAAACTCTATCCCTATACTCCTGCATTCCATGGCCAATCCATCTAGCCTGCACATCCCTGGACTCTACTGGCAATTTAGCATTGCCAATACACCTAAATCGCATATCTTTAGACTGTGGAAGGAAACCCATACAAACACTGGCAGAATGTGCAAACTCCATACAGAGTTATCTGAGGCTGGTATCAAAACTGGGTCCCTGATGCGGTGAGGCAATAGTGTTAACCACTTAGCGCAGGGGGACGATATCAATAGATACAAGTAGGAAATTAATGGCCTAGCCATACAATAAGCCTGATATTTTCCAAGATGGTGGCAGAATACTTTTGCATTTTGCTTATTATTATGTATAACTTCTGTCATTGATGGGGCAATTTATAAACTCTTTCACTGCATTTTTCATGTAAAAGTACACATGACAATAAATTTCTATTCTATTCTTTTCAATATATTTTACATATCCCACCACCACTAGCGTAAAACTTCTTGCTTCAGTGGGCTTAATAGCCAGCCTCCCATATGCTGCAACTCGCTGTTAGGTCACCCAATCTTTCCTTGGTCATTACAGTTCTGAATCCTCTCCCCACCCATTCTCAGTAACAATTGTACTGGTAATCTTTAAATAAAAGCCCATGGTTTAAATAGCTGTGGTCTCCTGTTGCCTCTGATAGGCAGGCAGTTAACCCATCCCAATGGAATCCCGCTGGAATCATACATCAAATTGAAATCTGTCCCTTAGAATCAGTTTTCTAAAGTTATTAAATTGCTATTGGAATTCTGTTTCAATTATAAATTAATCTTAACCAAAGGCTATAACTATTTGGAGTACTAAAGAGAGAGCCAGAGCTTCCTAGAGTCATGTATCAGGACTGAAACAAATTATCATTTTCAATGATATGGATATAAAAGAATATGGATGCATTTTGAATGCCAACCATTTTCCTTTTCTCTGTCTGGGAATGGCAAACCATAATCGCAATAAAAGTGAAAGATGGTGTTTTGCTTTCAGTGTATCAGGAGCAATAATTCCTTCTTCTTACCTGAGTGTTTTTCTTACTTCAATCTGTATTAGCCTAATTAAAAGGACAGATGCATTGTATTTACTGGGGTAAATTTTTACAGTAATTACAGATAACTGGCATCAAGTTGTATTTACAGCAAGATTCTATTCACAGTTTTCAAGGACTAAGTAACCACATAATTGGACAAATAAGTTTGATATTAATCCAGTTGTACAATGCAATCATCTGCAGTGCAATAGGACAATGATATCTTTCGTAATGCACTACGATGACCAGAGCTTGAAAATCTGACAAGTAATAATTTTGAATAATGAGTACCTTTTCAATCTATAGACAAGCAAAGCCCACAAGCTTGCATTGGAAACAAATAGTATACCCATCTGAAACAGACAGGTGACCTTAAGGTCAGCTATTGCAAAGCAGTCTGGGATGTGCTATTTGAAAAAGAAGGCAACATCACAATATCAATGTTATGCTACTCTGCCTTCTTTTGGAACAGATTTTATTGGTCCTCTAGAATTCCAATAGCATTTTAATACAGTCATATAATTTGAGGCTATGGCCCAAGTACTGGAAAGTGGGAGTTTTGTAGACACAGCAGAAGGTAAAATTAAAGGGGAAGTTGTCATTGTCTTAGCAGTCCATTCAGTCGCTGTCTCATTAGAGAGAGACAACTGGTGATGGTTTAACCTGAGGGTCATTGCCTGGGGGGAGGTTGAGATGGAGAATTCTGCATGGTGACGTTAGCTGGTGTAGGAATTAAAACCACACTGTTAGTCTTACATTGTATTGCTAAACTAACCATCCAACCAACTGATCTAATCAATCACAGATTTAGAGTGTTTTTTTTTTGCCAGAACAGACTTGATGGGCTGAAGGTTCTCTTCTGTACTGTTTGATTCTATAATTTCACTCAGCATGGGGGAGGGGGGGTGGGGGAAGTCAATGGTGTAATGGTAATGTAACTAGACTGATAATCCAATATGCCAGTCTAATGCTCTGGGAACATGGGTTTGAATCACACTTTCTCACCTGGTGGAATTTGAAATCAGTGAACTTTGGTATTAAATACTGGCTTAATGTGGTCGCTGCATAGATTGAAATGTTGGGAGTTGAGGTGAGTATGAGAGATTAGGAAAGTGGGGGAGGGAGGTATTGCAGTGTCTTGCTTCTTTTCCTACTCCCGCAGGTCCATAGGGGCAGGGGTAGACCAGCTGTTACCTTTCAGAGAGGACGTGGGACCAACGGGAGCAGCTGATTGGTCGGTATTTTCAAATCATTTTTTTGTAAGTCTTTGTTTAAGCAAGAGTAGGGACTTACAGGTCGTTCTGCCATAACACATGTTTCATCAACATAAATTTGCTGTAACAAATTGGGGACACTGTTTTGACAGCATGAACTTTTCAAACATCCATTGGCTGTAACACGATTACATCGCCAATACTTTAAGCACTGTGTCTAAAGCACTATTTTTCTATAATGCGGAATTATACTATCATGCAATCATTGCATTATAGAAGGACTACCTGTATTTGGTTTATTCATTTTTAGAAAAAAGATCTTCTAAAGTTTTTAAACATTAAAGGGTTTGGTCATGGCAGGAGGACTCAAAGCTGTGGTCTGTTCCTCTTGCTCCATGTGGGAGGCTGGGCACAGTTCCAGTGTCTGGGGTCAGCACATTAGCAGGAAGTGCATCCAGCTGCAGCTCTTAGAAATCCAGGTTTCAGAGATGGAGCAGTGGCTGGGGACATAGTGGAGCATCCATAAGTCTCAGAGCATTGTGGATAGCACATTTAGAGAGTGGTCACACCACAGATGAAATGACCTGAAGAAGGAAGGAAATGGGTGACACCAGGTAGTCGAAGAGAAACAGGCAGGTAGTTCAGGAGTCCCTTGGGGCCCCGTTCTCAAACCGTTATTCAATTTTGGAGGCTGATGGGAGTACTGGCTCCTCCAGGGAGTGCAGATACAACCAAGCTTTTGGCAATACTAGCAGCCCGACTGTACAAGAGGGGAGGAAGCAAGGAAGGGCAATAGTAAAAGGGGATTCCATAGACAGAGGAATAGGAGGGTGTTACTGCAGCCTTCAATATCATTCTAGAAAGGTATATTGCTTCCCTGATACTGGGCTCAGGATGTCGCTGAACAATTGCAGGGCATCTTGAAAATGGATGAATGTTCAAGCAGAGGTCATGGTACATGTTACTACCAATGACACAAGTAGAAAAAGGGATGACGTCCTGCATCAAGAATTCAGGGAGCTAGGCAGTGCAGATTAATGTGAGGCTTAACAGTTGGTGCAGGAGGATGGATTTTAGAGTCGTGGATCACTGCAACCATTTCTGGGTAAGATGGGACCTGTACAGGTGGGAAGGTCTATATCTGAACCAGAGCAGGACTAACATTCTTGTTTGCTAATGCTGTTGGGAGGAGTTTAAACTAATTCACCAGGGGGATGGACCACGGGCTGTTATCAGAATAAGGGCACAGAAGCTTACAGTAAAACAATTGAGTCAGAGGGAGTACAACTGTATTAATTTTCAAGGGAGTAAGGCAAAGTTGGATGATCTTTACTTTAATGCCAGGAGTATCACAGATAAAATGAATGAGTTAAGGGTGATGATTGAAACATGGAAGTTTGATATAGTAGCCATTGCAGAGACTTGGTTGAGGGAGGGGTAAGATAGGCAACTCAACGTTCCTGAATATAGAATCTTCAGGTGAGACAGAGGAAGGAGTAAAAGAGGAGGAAGCATTGCATTATTAGTTAAGGAGACAGTTACTGCAGTGAGGGGAGATGATGAGGGGGCATCAAATGAAATTTTGTCGGAAGGCTTAGGACTAAAAAAGGGACAGCCACATTGCATGGTTTTTATTAATCACCCCAGAGAGTCAGCAGGAAATTGAGGAGCAAATTTGTGCACAATTCACAGAGGTGTGTAAAAATAATAACAAAAGGGTAATTACAGTCGGGATTTCAACTTTCCCAACATTAGTCGGGGTAGACATAGTGTTAAGAGTTTGGATGGAGTGCATTTCTTGAAATGTGTACAGGAGAAAGTTTTATATCAAAGTGAACAACGGGCGGATTTGTTCTGGGCCTAATTCAGGGGAATGAAGCCAGACAGGTGGTTGAGGTGGTGGTGAGGAAGTACTTCAGTGATAGCAATTGCAACATGGTACAAATAAAGCTTATTATGTACAAAGAAATGGACAAATTGCAAAACAAAAGTTTTGGATTTGTCGAGTGTAGATTTGGATCCATTGAATTAAACTTCATCTGCCACTCCTCAGCCCATTAGCCCATCCCAATCAATGTTACAGCCAACAGAGATGCAACTACATTGTTTTAGTGGAATAATTGTTAAGGGCTTGGGAATGCTGCAAGTTACACTGAACAAAATAGAAAAATCTTCACTTTTGAGCCTGCACACACATCTCAATCTCAACTTCATCAGCAGAGTTGGAAGAGATGAAGAGCCTGGCAGAGATCAACAGTCATTCAGACATGGGTCTGGAAACAAATCATAAATTGTTCAACCAGTGAAGGGGCAATTGCTAAAAGGTGTCATTGAGCTTTCTGGACCCAAACTAGGAACCCAAGCAGAAGAAAAATCTCCTGGGAAATTACATATGTTAGCACAAAAGTGTAGGTTTAACATTGTCATCGTTGAAGAAGTCACAGTTTTCATAGGTCTGATGGAAATGTTTAATTCTCTGACTTCTGAAGCAGAATAGTTAATAACTGACAGAGACAGTGCTGCAATCTTTCAGTGCTGTGACTGAGAGTCTGAAAGATTGACATCACCTGTCAAACAACAGCAATGGGCAAGTGAAAACCTCAAGAAAGCTTATCTACATATGATTCCATGAGAGCCAAGCCAATATCCACAGATTCAGGACTTAGTCAAGAACCTGTCTGGTTTAAGCTATGATGATTATCTCTTCTTATTAGAAAGTAATTGTCTGGTTCAGAAATTTAGAATCCAGTAAGGTAGAATGAACTCTGTCCTGTCCAAGTGCATTCTGATAAAAGTATGAAAATTTGTGAGGGAATGTTGTAACAAGATCATGATTCTGAAGGTGTTAATGTTCATGTCACATTAGTCTCCACTCATTACGCTACTGTCACACAATGTCTGTGGGTGGAAGCAAGGAGTTCTACTCTAGCTTTCAGGGGGTTCAGACAGATTTGTTCCAGCTCTTTAAGATCCTGATAACTTTGCATGATAAAATGTGATATTTATTGCTGCCATGCAAGAACACCTCTTATTGTGTAAGAATAATGTCTCTTCTGTAGATATTCAACACTGATGTATTCTCCATCACTAATTACTCAAAATGCCTCAGACTCAGTAAAGACATTGGAAGACTGGTAGCAGCAAACCACCTCAAACAACCTTAAGCCAATACCACAGATTGGTGCAGGTGGCAAATAGCAAAAGATGCCAGCAGTGGTCTTTTGGGAAAATACAACCATACACCATGTTTAAGATGCAAAGCAACATCGAACAAAACAATCCTCCACAGCACCTTCCAAAGCTGCAACATTTCTCACCTAGAACAACGAGAGCAGGTGCTTGAGAACTTCAGTACCCCTCTACCACCATCCTCCCCCACCCTGCCTCCCAAGATCCTCTTTAAATGAAACACCATGGTGTAGTGGAAATATATTACTGTTCCTTCATGGTCAGCTTCCTGACTCTCCCTCCTTTATAATATTGTTAAGGTGTCTGCATCTTCAAGGTGAGAATCCATACCACAATTTTGATATAAAAGTTGGTGTGCAGGAACAGCAAGTAATTAGGAAAGTTAATGGCATACTATGCTTTATTGTGAGGGGGAATGAATGCAAAAATGGGAAGAATATGCTTCAGTTATGCAGGACATTGGTAAGACAGCATCTGGAGAATTGTGTACAGTAGTAGTACTCTCCATTTTTAAGAAAGGATGTCAATGAATTGGAAGCAGTTCAGAGAAGAGTTATTACTCTAATATCTGCTCGAAGTGGGTTGTCTTAAGAGGACGGGTTGGACTCTGTAAGCTTGTAACTGCTGGAGTTTAAAACAGAAAGAAGTAACTTTACTCAAACATATAATCTGAGGGATCTTGACAGACTGAAAAGGATTAAAATCAACTAGGAGAAAGTGAGGCCTGCAGATGCTGGAGATCAGAGTTGAGGTCAGGCAGCATCCGAGGAGGAGGTAAATCGATGTTTCAGGCATAAGCCCTTCATCAGGCCCTCCTGATGAAGAGCTTATGCCCGAAACATCGATTCTCCTGCTCTTCGGATGCTGCCTGACCTGCTGTGCTTTTCCAGCACCACACTCTCAGGACTGAAAAGGATGCTTCCTCATGTGGATGAATCTAGAACTAGGATTCATTATTTAAACCTGAGCAGCTTCCCATTTAAGCCAGAGGTAAGAAGCATTTTTTCCCTTGCAAAAGGTCATGAGTCTTTGTAATGTTCTTCGTAAAGACAGTGGAAACAGAATGTTTGAATATATTTAAGGCAGCAGTAGCTAGATTCTTGATACGCAAGGAGGTGAAAGGTTATTGGGAATAAACTGGCAAGTGGTGCTGTGAAGCAGTGTCACTGGACCTGAAATGTCAACCCAACTTTCTCTCCACAGATGCTGCCAGACCTGCTGTGCATCTCCAGCAACTTCTGCTTTTGGTGTGGAGTAATCAGGTCAGTTTGCTTTTACTAAATGAATCAAGTTCAAGGGGCCAAATGGTCTACTCCTACTCAGAATGCATATTGTTAATGCATTTGTATGCTTTAAATTGTCTACAAGACACAATGGAAAGTGTGAATTCTTGAAAACATCTATTCATTTCCTTCGGCACATTGTTAATAACAAAGATATCATACTGAACCATAAAAAAAAAGCCATTAGTGAATTCCCAAATCCTATGTTCATCCAGAACCTTCAATGATTCCCTTGAATGGGTATTCAGCTGGTAAGATTCCTGTTGAATCAAGTACAAGCTGAACCTTTTGGACAATTGATAAAGAAGCTTCAAACATGGAAGCTTTGAACATCAGAAAGCACATTTCAAAGGACAAGGTAAATGATAATTTCATGATATTTAGTGAATTTTAATCTGTCACTATGAACCAAATTGTAACAGTCTTTGTTTTTAATGTAAAGCCATATAGTGTCATAGGCTGATTTACTTTGCTTGTTCAGCATTGTATGACACTGAGAGTAAACAAGCCATCTATGAGAATGAGGTTCAGACAGCCATGCAAGCTTCTGAAATACTCTCTGATTATATTATTGACTTAAAGGTCAGCGTAAGCCATAAACTTTAATTTCCTTCCTTAATAAAAAAATAACTCAATAGAATGCATCCAAACGTCCAGAGATTCTGGTAAAAATAGTGAGATTTACCTACGAAATAGTATCTGTCCAGGGCAACCCGTGAATTACAGCAAATGGCCCCATCATCTGTCCTATACATCAGGATGCTATCCTCATTAACAATATTGAATTATGTCCTCAGTTTGCAGCAGCACACTGGCCTGAAAGTCAAAAGCAATCAAACAAATGTGGCATGTGCATTTCACAATGAAGAATGGGCCTGCATCCAACAATACTGCAAAGAAGGTTGGCTACTTCAGTGTCCTGTGGTACTGCAGAGAGACTCTTTATTTAGACTCATTGAGCCATAGAGATATACAGCACAGAAAAAGACCCTGGGTCCAACTCGTCCATGTCAATTAGATATACTAAATAAATCTTGTCCCATTTGCCAGCATTTGGCCCATATTCCTCCAAACTCTTCCTATTCATATACCCAACCAGATGCCTCTTAAATATTATAATTGTACCAGCCTCCACCACTTCCTCTGGCAGCTCATTCCATACACATACCACTCTTTTTGTGAAAATGTTGCCCCTTATGTTGCTTTTAAATATTTCCCCTCTCACCTTAAACCTATGCCCTCCAGTTGTGGACTCTCCCATTCCGGGGTAAAGACCTTGTCTATTCACCCTATCCGTGCCCCTCATGATTTTGTAAACCTCTATAAGGTCTTCCCTCAGCATTCAACACTCCAGGGAAAATAGGCCCAGTCTATTCAGCCTCTCCTTATAACTCAAACCTTCCAACCTTGGCAACATCCTTGTAGATCTTTGAACACTTTCAAGTTTCACAACATCCTTCTGATAGCAGAGAGACCAAAATTGCATTCAGTACTCCAATAGTGGCCGAACCAATGTTCTGTACAGCTGCAACAAGACCTCCCAACTCCTCTACTCAATGCACTGACCAATAAAGACAAGTACACAAAACAGTTTCTTCACTATCCAACCTAGGTGTCACTCCACTTTCAAGGAACTATGAACTTGCACTCCAAGGTCTCTTTGTTCAGCAACACTCCCCAGAACCTTACCATTAATTGTATAAGTTCTGCTCTGATTTGCCTTTCCAAAACACAGCACCTCAGATTTATCTAAATTAAACTCCATCTGCCACTTCTCAGGCCATTGGACCATCTGATCAAGATCCCATTATACTCTGAGGTAATCTTCTTTGCTGCCGACCAAATCTCCAACTTTGGTGTCATCTGCAAATTACTAACTGTACCTCCTGTGTTCACATCCAAATCATTTATATAAATGACAAAAAGCAGTGGACCCAGCACCAATCCTTGTGGCATACCACTGGTCACAGGCCTCCAGTCTGAAAAGCAACCCTCCATCACCACCTTCTGTCTTCTATCTTCGAGTCAGTTCTGTATCCAAATGGCTAGTTCTCCCTGTATTCCATGTGATCTAATCTTGCTAACCAGTCCAACATGAGGAACCTTTCCAAATGCCTTACTGAAGTTTATATAAATCACATCCACTGCCCTGCCTTCATCAATCCTCTTTGTTACTTCTTCAAAAAAATCTCAATCAAGTTCATGAGACAGGGTTCCCCATGCCCAAAGCCATGTTGACTAGCTTTAATCAGTCCTTGCTTTTCCAGATACAGGTAAACCCTGTCCCTCAGGACTTTCTCCATCAACTTGCTGACCTCCAATGTCAGGCTCACTGGTCTATAGTTCCCTGGCGTTTCTTTACTACATTTCTTCTGACCAAAGGAAACCATTTATTCTTGTGAAAGATTTCCTGATGTGGATATTTTGCAAATCAACCTATTCAATGTTGTTATTACACGCCTCTGCAGTAGCTGGAACTTGAACCTGGGCATCCTGGCTCTGAGTCAGGGACACCACCACTGTACCACAAGGCCTGATTTGCTGGAATATGATGAATGGCTGATGATTCCAGCCTCACTGCAGGCAGATTTCTTGCATAAAATACAAGAGATCCTCAAGAGTATCACAAAACACGGTGCATGGGCTCAGTCACTTGTGTGGTGGCTGGGAATTTGGCTTATGATGGGTTTTTTATGTATCTGAAATTAATTACATATTTTAGGTATTTCTAAAGACTTGGTGATTTATTTAAAAAAGAAAGACTTTGAGGCATTGCTTTAGAGAAAGTTCACCAGGTTAATTTCTGGAGTGGAGGATTTTCTTATGATGGGAAGTTGACTATTTTGGGCCTGTACTCATAGAGTATAGAAGAATGATTGAAAGTTGTAACACTCTTAGGGCAGTTGGAAAAGGAAATGTAGAGAGGTTGTTTCCCCTTGTTGAAGAGTCCAGGGCCAGAGGGTACCATCTCAGAATAAGGGGTCGCCCATTCAAGGGAGAGTTGAAAGGATTTTATTTTTCCTTTCAGATAGTAGTGATTGTGTGGAATTGTTTACCACAGAGGGCTGTAGTGGTTGGTTCATTAAATTTATTCAAAGTAGAGAGAGACAGATTTTTACTCAGTAAGGGAAACAAATGTTATGACAGATAAGGCAGATAAAGCTGAGGATAATCAAATCAGACATGATCTCATTGAAAGACAGATCAGACTTAATGGACCAAATGGCCTATTTCTGCTCCTATGTCTTATAACTTTTGTTTGATTTGTTTCTTCTGCAATTCAAGATTTGATAGAGAGTTCTGGAGCTATTTTTTAAGCTTAAGGGAAATTACAATAACTGAGAGCGAAAAGCTTTTTGTTTCACTTTGGACTTCGAGCGGGGTAGGCCGATTAGGTCCTTGGAAGAGGATGGCTGTATACTGTTCTTGAAAAGGGAATGATGTATAGTGGTTACATACTTAGAGTGAAGAGTTAGTATTAGTTCCAGACCAGAAGTGTTGGGATAAAACCCAGAAATGGTTACTTAGAGCTGAGTACTTTGAACTGCAAATATCTTTCTCTTAGAACTATCTTAAATATTCAGGTTTAAGATAGCTCTAAGAGAAAGAAAGCTGCAGTTCCCATTTAACATGTGAAGTTACAAATTACTTCAACCAACTAAGATATGTGGTAGAGGGTCTCTGGGCTGAGTGTCATGTTCGTAGTATTTTGAATATTGTACAAAAGCTGTTTTCATTCTATTCAATTACATTTTGGGGTTATACTAACGGAATGTGTTTAAACATCATTGAACTTGTATTATAAATACTTAGTTTGGATTACGGTATTTTAATTTGCTTTATTTTGTAATAAATTTCTATTGCCTTGTTTATAACAAAACCCGCCTCGTTGCATACTTATTTTTGTCATACTTTGTCAAAACCAAAAAAAGAAAAATATGATCTTTCAAGTCAGTTTCCTACCTGGGATCTGACCTGTCCAATAATTACGTCAGTAGGGATCATAACACAAAAAGAAGTTATTTCGAATTGTCAGGTACTGCGACGCACAGACCAGAACAACTGGAATCCTTCATCTTCACTCAATTTCCAGTGACTGGTTTTCTGTAAGAAGGAAATGAGTGGTGGCTGATGGAAAATATTCAGCCTGCAGTCTGGTTACTAGCGGTGTGCTGCAAGGATCTGTTTTGGGTCCATTGCTGTTTGCCATTTTAATAAATAACTTGGACGCAGGCAAAAGTGGATGGGTTAGTAAATTTGCAGATGATACTAAAGTCGGTGGAGTGGTGGAGAGTGTGGAAGAATGTTGCAGGTGGCAGGGGGACCTGGATAAACTGAAGAATTGGACTGAGAGGTGGCAAATGGAGTTAAATGCAGACAAATGTGAGGTGACTCACTTTGGGAAGAATATCAGGAAGGCAGAATACTGGGTCAATGGAAAGATTCTTGGTAGTGTGGATGTGCAGAGGGATTTTGAGGTCCACGTACATAGATCCCTGAAAGTTGCCATGCAGATTAATAGTGCAGTTAAGAAGGCATGCAATATGTTAGGTTTTATTGCTAAAGGGATTGAGTTCCAGAGCAATGATGTCATGCTGCAACTGTACAAAACGCTAGTACAGCCTAACTTAGAGTATTGTGTGCTGTTCTAGTCACCCCATTACAGGAAAGATGTGGAAGCATTGGAAAAGGTGCAGAGGAGATTTACCAGGATGTTGCCTGCTCTGAAGCAAAGATCTTATGAGGAAAGGCTGAGGGACTTGGGTCTGTTCACATATGAAAGAAAAAGGTTAAGAGGGGATTTATTAGAGACATTCAAGATGATCAGAGGATTAGATAGAGGGGACAGTGAGAGTCTTTTTCCTAGGATGATGATATTTGCTTGAATGAAGGGGTGATAGATTTAAGACAGATGTCAGAGGCAGGTTCTTCACTCAGAGTGATAAGGGTGTGGAATGCCCTGCCTGCCAATGTAGTTACCTCAGCCACATATGGGGCATTTAAACAGTCCTTGGATAAGTATATGTAAGATGATAGGATGGTGTAGGGGGATGGGCCTAGATTAGTTCACAGTTCGGCGCTATACCGAGGGCCAAAGGGCCTGTTATGCGCTCTATTGTTCTATGTTCTATGATTGTATGTATTGATTAATGGAACATCTTATCCAGTTGTCATTTATTATTTTCCATATGAAAGCCTGTACACTATGATGGCTGAGACAGTCATTCAGGCTTTAAATGTGATCTTTGGAACACATGGATCTCACACCAGGTTGTCTCCAACAATAATCCAAAACTTGTCAATGACTACTTTGCACATTTTGTGGAAAACTGTTGATTTGTACATCTCACAATTTGCCCAAGATATCCCTAATTCACTAATGAAGCCAAAACAGAGTCTGATCTATGAAAGCACTATTTAATAAAAATTTCAGACCTACATTCCTAAATTACAGACTGCTGCATTGCAGTGTGGGTTACCAGCAATTGACAGTTCATGCGCAGAAACCTCAAAACACAATTTCCTATTTCTCCCAAAAAATTACTTTAAAGCAAAAAGTCAAAGCTGACCAAAGAGTATATGAGTGAGTACAGTCTTACCAAAAACAGCAACCTTAAAGTATAATGGAGGAATCAGAACCAGGAAGATACTCAAGTTGATGGAAGGAGAAAATGTATGGATGAGAACCAAAAAAGGGAAGGAGTCATTATTCAGAGACATGATAATCAACTGAGATCTTATTTACTGCATATTGCAGAAGGTACTGACTTTGAAAACAGGAGTGTTCTTATTTTCTTGTCAATAAAACCAATCAGTTATGCATTTGGATTAAACAGAGTTTGAGCCAAAAACAATTAAAGAATTGGATACTAAAATCTCAATCAAAATCATGCAAGTCAAGAATCAACAGTTCAGAGAAAGACTTCAGATCTCCCAAGTATGGCAAGAAAACAATCAGGAAAACATTGTATTATGAAAATATGAATGGTAAAAATATAAAAAAATTTGCCAGGGCAGGGGGAGAAACTGTAATGTTAGGCTTTAAAATACTTAAAGCAGGACCTGTCATATGTAGGGGTATATATGACTGATGCTTGAGGAGAAACATCATAGTGGAGGCATACATCCAAAACTATGTGTCATTCCTCAATATATAACTAGCTAGTTACAGCTTCAATCTATCACAGACTCGGTAATCACTCCAAAACTAGTCTGCACAACTGTTTCTTTGCATATTCAGGAATATTCATATTTGATATTTTAATAATTTGCAATGGCAGAGAGTTGAATCAATGAATGATTGGTTGAACTTCCAATTTAAACTCACTTGTGTTTGCACTCAGCAGTTTTGCTATTCTTGAAAAATGGCTTGGAATTTTTTTTTACCATTGCACTGGTCACAAAGGGAAACTTAAAAATAATTGATGAAAGGGACCAAATTATTTGTGAGTGTTAATAAAGAATGTCAGAAAGTGAAGGTCTATTTTTTCAAATGAGCCAATATATTATTGATACCAAAAGCACAATATTGTTTATCCTATGAGAATATAATCAGATGTTAGTCAATTCTATGTGGTGTATATCTCTGGAGAATAAAATTTCTCCACTCAAGTCTGCTGCAAATAAAAACAGTTCAAAGTTTCAACAGATGGTGATCTATAATTCAAAATGATGTAGAGGCAATACAAGTCTAAATGTCTCTTTCTCAACTATTGAATATTTTTGCTGACATGCGGTCGGTTCCTATGAAAAATAGCTGAAAGGCCATTTGATCCTCATCCCATCATTGTGTAGGAAAACAGCCACCACACCAATGTCGCTGGCATTAACAGACAGTTTGAATGGCTGCTCTAACTCAGCACACCTTAAAACAATACAGTTGTCAATATAATGTCCATGGGTTCAAAGGCAATTTAACATTATTGTGACTAAACAATTTTTTTTACCTTGCTTTAACAAATTCATTAAAGCTGCCATTTACAGTGCTAGTGGTCGGGGCAGACTTGCAATAAAACCCACTCAACATAAAATTTCCACTTTTGTCCTGAGCAAGGGAAAATCCACTTCGCTAGATGTTCCATACCTTGTCTCATATTGCGGTTCAAAAAAGTCACTTGTGTTGTGGCAAATTCAGTTTTAATCAGATTTGTAACCAAGTTGGATTTTTGTAGTTGATCAAACAGCCCAGACAAGTGTTGTTAATGTTCTTCCTGCATTTGGTAAAACAACCAATTGTTGCCATGAATAACACAGTTACATAGTCACTCAATTGCTTATTGGTTAAGCATTGGAGCATTGTTGGTGGATTTTTCATTCAAATGTCTCGACCTTTCACTGGATAATATCCATCCAGTGTTACAAAATCTAATATGTCTTTTGTTCTATCAGTCAATAGAACTTACCAATATCATCTTAACAAGTCAATTTTAGTGTCAAAATGTGCATAGGCAATTTGTTCAATACACTCCTACCATTTTAGAATAGATTTGAGTCCTTTTTTCTTTATCAGATTGGCTTTGCAATAATCAGTTCAAATTCTTCGTGATCCACCTGGTTTCAACAACACTGTGGTCGGTGAACTCACTGTAGTCATTATAAGGAGGTCAGCCAGGTGGATCACATAGAATATGAGTTCCCTGCTTGGGGCTGTTAATCTGGTCCAATCAGGGAGCCCTGGCTGACAGATAAGAACAGGACTGTCCTCCCTCCAACTCTATTTTGATTTAGTCCCTACCCTCCCCCTCACTGTTTTGATCACACTTTGATGTGAAGGGCAGTGTTTGTCACTGGCCACCCGGGTGTTTTCCTATCTTCCTGGTGGTGGAATTTGAATAAAGATTGGTGCACTTTGTGTGTTTCACTGTGTCTCACACCTGTACACACACACCATGGGTGCTGGGGGAAAGAAAAAAAAAAGGAGTGTTAAGGGCAGTGTTTGTCACTGGCCACCCGGGTGTTTTCCTATCTTCCTGGTGGTAGAATTTGAATAAAGATTCGTGCACTTTGTGTCTTTCACTGTGTCTCACCCCTGCACACACACACACCATGGGAAAAGAAAAAAAAGAAAAAAAGAAAAAGAACAGGACTGTCCTCCCTCCAACTCTATTTTGATTTAGTCCCTACCCTCCCCCTCACTGTTTTGATCACACTTTGATGTGAAGGGCAGTGTTTGTCACTGGCCACCCGGGTGTTTTCCTATCTTCCTGGTGGTGGAATTTGAATAAAGATTGGTGCACTTTGTGTCTTTCACTGTGTCTCACACCTGCACACACACACCATGGGTGCTGGGGAAAAAAATAAGCATTACCGCACTTAGATGGTAGTGTGGGGGTTCAAAAAAAAAAGAAAAAAGAAAAAAAGAGAGAAAAAAAAATACACAGGTTTCTCCCCTGCAACCGAAAAAGAAGAACAGGAGTGTCAGACATCCTGTTCACTCAGAGCTGGTCTGAGGAAGCTGGATGGTGACTTGATGACAGGACACCAACCTCTGGCACCATGCCGTTATTTGGGGACCTTGACTGGTTCAATCCTGCCATTGAAGAATAGGCCCACAACGTGGAATGAATTATTTTTTCTGGCAAATGACAATGGGGCAGATGAAAGTCAACACGTAATTCACGTGATAGTTTGTGGACGTGCAGCCTTTTTGGTTATTAGGAGCCCAACTTTCCCTGAGGTTCACTTACCACTGATTGTTATAAAAGGCTTGAACCCAACCTTGATGAGGCAAAATTGGTTGAGAAAGATTCACCTAATTGACTCAACATTTTTCAATTAGAAAATGCCTGCCTGAGTGAAGTCCTAATTAAATACCCAGATGTTTTTCACGAAGCTCTTGGGACTATCAAAGGAGCTAAGGCCACCTTGCTTGTTGACCAGGAGATAATTCCACAATTCTGCAAGGCCTGCCCAGTTGCCATTTGCCCCGCCAACAATAGTAGAAGCAGAAATCAGGAGGCTGGCAGGTGAAGGAATCGTCAATCCTGCCCAGTTTGTGGAATGGGCAGCACTGCTCATACTAATTGTGAAGCCTGATGGGGTCAATTTGCCTTTGTGGGGATGTTAAACAAACAGTAAACTGCCTTTGCAGCTGGATAAATACCTAATCCATCGTATAGAGGACTTATACGCAAAGCTGGCAGGTGGGCTGTCCTTCACAAAGTTGGGCATGAGTCATGCGTACTTGAAATTGTAGTTCGATAAAGATTCCCAGACATATGCTACAATTAATACCAATAAGAGCTTGCACCAATATACGGTACTGCCATCTGGGGTTGCGTCAGCCTGTGCAATTTTTCAGTGGACGATGGAGAACATTTTACAAGGTCTGCCCCAAGTCACCATTTATCTAGATGATGTGCTAATAACACGGAAGACCAATAAGGAGCACTTAGAGAACTTGGACATAGTCCTTTAGATATTTTTCCCAGGCTGTTGTATGCTGGTAACCAAGTGACCTATTGGGCTACAGAGTCAACAAGACCAGATTACACCCATTGGAAAATAAAGGGAAGGCGATCAAAGGTGCCCCAGCTCCCACACCTGTACTGGAGCTTAGGTCTTGCCTTGGGTTGATGAATTATTATGGTAACTGGCCTCCATCCTGGCACCTTTATGCCAACTCCAAAAAAAGGGTCAGCCTTGGAAATGGTCGCATAGCCAAGACACAGCCTTCAGGAAAGTGAATAAACAGCTATCATCCTCTAAGGTGTTGCCACAACAAACGAGATCTGGTACTGACATGCAATGACTTCACACATGGCATCAGGATAATATTACCTCTTAGGTGACCCAATGAAGAGGAACACCCAATAGTTTCTACATCCAGGAATTTGGCTAATGCAGAGTGTAAATATGCCCAAATAGGGAAGGAGGGTTTGGGGGTCATATTTGGAATCAGGAGGTTCGACTAATACCTTCACGAATGTACATTTGTGATTATAATGAACCACAAACTCCTGCTAGGTCTTATTAAAGAGGCCAAGGTAGTCCCACCCATAGCTTTAGGCCAAATCTAGCAATAGGCTCTAATACTAAGTGCATATAATTAGAAGTTGGAACACCGTCCAGGAGGCCAAGTAGCAAATGTGGATGCATTGAGATGCCTTCTCCAGGCGGCTACATCACCAATGGTACTGCCACTGGAAGAGTCTGTAATGATTCTAAATTTTCTCAACATATTTCCAGTCACAGATGACAATATCAAACATTGAATGCAGAATGATTCATTCCTGGCAAAGCTGAAACAGCTGGTGATGACGGGGGAATCCATAAAGGCCATCACAATCAGAATTGAAATCTTTTTGGACCCGGAGACACCAGATCACCGTAGTGGATGGCATATTATTATGGGGAGCAAGAGTGATTGCCCCGAATAAAGGACACTGCCAGACACTGGCTGAACTCCATCAAGGTCATCCAGTGATTTCTAAAATGAAGATGTTGACAAAAGGTGAGGTCTGGTGGCCAAGCTTGGATGCAGGCTAAGCTACATTGGTGAGGTAGTGTCCAGTGTGCGAACAAGGACAAAATTAACCACCAGCAGCTCCTCCACATTCGTGGAAAGGCCAGATAAACCCTGGAGATGGTTATCTGTCAACCATGCAGGTCCTTTCATGGGCTCAATGTTCTTCATCACTGTGGCTGTCCAATCAAAGTGGCTGGATGTCCAGAGTTCATTCCTCAAACACAGGAACAATGACAGAAAAACTGCGTGCAACTTTGGCAATACATGGACTCCCAGAACTGTTGGTCACAGATAACAGGCCATCGTTTGCAAGCAGGGAATTTGAGTACATCCTAAACTAAAATGGTATTGCATATATAAGCTCAGCACCATACCATCCACCATCCAATAGCTTGGCAGAAAGAACAGTACGAATTTTGAAAGCAGGCTTAATGAAACAGCCTACAGTTTCACTAGATATCCCATTCTGTCCCTGTTCCTATTTGATTATCAGACCACCCCTCGTGCAACTGCAGAAGTAGTTCCAGCAGAGTTGTTAATGGGGAGAAGTCTCCAGACCAAATTCGGGTCAGTGCAACAGTCCTGAACAAGCACATGGACCATATGAAAGCTGCAAATTTGCAAACTGCGGCAGCAAAAAGTGCCGGGCTCCTCGACAGCCTTTGCGACTGCTCTGCAATCCATGGGTCCTCCTTCTCCATCAAGTGTTGAAGGTACCTCAGAATCTGAGATGGACATGGTTGGTTATCAATGTCATGCTGCCTTTACCACCTGAATAAGAGAATAAGTTTCTTCCGAGATACTCCGAGTGCAAGAGGCAAGCTACTGCATGCCGCGTGTATCAGAGACAGAGTTGGAGGAACCTGACCCAGTGGTAAAACACCCCAGAAGGAGCCACCAAAACAAAACGGGCCTATGTCTCCCTCAGAAGGGGAGGGATGTACAGATTATAATTAGGTCAGCCAGGTGGATCTCATAGAACATGAGTTCCCTGATTGGGGATGTTAATCTGGTCCAATCAGGGAGCCCTGGCTGACAGACATAAATAGGTTGGTGGAGCCTGTGCCCCACAACCTGAGCCGCCTCCGAAATTTTAATTTTGTTTTGTTTAGGGAGGTGAAGAGAAAGGCCTTGTACAGACTGCTGCTGCACACCGTCCACCTCTTCTCCCTCATCCACCGTCCGGACACGCCTTGGCGTGCCCATTTGCCACCGGGCGGTGGGGATCCCCAGTGGAGGGCTCTCTACACGGGAGTCCTCCCCCTTTCTCTCGGGGATCTGGGGTGGAGGGTGCTGCACACAGCAGTCCCCTGCAACCGCAGGTTGCGGTGGTTCACGGACTCCCAGCCCAACTGCTTGTTCTGTGGCACTGTGGAGTCCGTGGACCACGTGTATATTGGGTGTGGGCGTTTGCACTCCCTTTTTGATTTCCTTAAAAACCTTCTCCTCTGTTTTTGGCTGCACTTCAGTCCCACGCTCCTGATCTTTGGGCACCCGGTACGGAGGAAGGAGGGCAGGTCTGAAGATCTCCTCGTGGGTCTGCTCCTGGGCCTGGCCAAACTGGCCATCAACAGGTCCAGGCAGCGGGCCGTGGAGGGGGTCGTTAGGGCCGACTGCCTGCCCCTCTTCCACGGTTACGTTAGAGCCCGGGTGTCCTTGGAGAAGGAGCACGCGGTATCCACCAACACCCTGGAGTTGTTCAGGGAGAGGTGGGCGCCGCAGGGAGTGGAGTGCATCATTTCTCCCTCCAATTCTATTTTGATTTAGTCCCTACCCTCCCCCTCACTGTTTTGATCACACAGCACTGTCCCTTGATGCGAAGGGCAGTGCTTGTCACTGGCCACCCGGGTGTTTTCCTATCTTCCTGGTGGTGGAAATTGAATAAAGATTGGTGCACTTTGTGTCTTTCACTGTGTCTCACACCTGCACACACACACCATGGGTGCTAAAAAAATAACAAAAAAAAAAAAAAAGATAAATAGGTTGGTGGAGCCTGTGCCCCACAACCTGAGCCGCCTCCGAAATTTTAATTTTGTTTTGTTTAGGGAGGTGAAGAGAAAGGCCTTGTACAGACTGCTGCTGCACACCGTCCACCTCTTCTCACTCATCCACCGTCCGGACACGCCTTGGCGTGCCCATTTGCCACCGGGCGGTGGGGATCCCCAGTGGAGGGCTCTCTACACGGGAGTCCTCCCCCTTTCTCTCGGGGATCTGGGGTGGAGGGTGCTGCACGCAGCAGTCCCCTGCAACCGCAGGTTGCGGTGGTTCACGGACTCCCAGCCCAACTGCTTGTTCTGTGGCGCTGTGGAGTCCGTGGACCACGTATATATTGGGTGTGGGCGTTTGCACTCCCTTTTTGATTTCCTGAAAAACCTTCTCCTCTGTTTTTGGCTGCACTTCAGTCCCACGCTCCTGATCTTTGGGCACCCGGTACGGAGGAAGGAGGGCAGGTCTGAAGACCTCCTCGTGGGTCTGCTCCTGGGCCTGGCCAAACTGGCCATCAACAGGTCCAGGCAGCGGGCCGTGGAGGGGGTCGTTAGGGCCGACTGCCTGCCCCTCTTCCGCGGTTACGTTAGGGCCCGGGTGTCCTTGGAGAAGGAGCACGCGGTGTCCACCAACACCCTGGAGTTGTTCAGGGAGAGGTGGGCGCCGCAGGGAGTGGAGTGCATCATTTCTCCCTCCAATTCTATTTTGATTTAGTCCCTACCCTCCCCTTCACTGTTTTGATCACACAGCACTGCCCTTTGATGTGAAGGGCAGTGCTTGTCACTGGCCACCCGGGTGTTTTCCTATCTTCCTGGTGGTGGAAATTGAATAAAGATTGGTGCACTTTGTGTCCTTCACTGTGTCTCACACCTGCACACACACACCACGGGTGCTGGGGATAAAATAAGCACTACTGCACTGAGGCGGTAGTGTGGGAAGAAAACAAAAAAAAAAAAGGTGCAAAAAAAAATAAACAGGAGTGTCTATTTCCCCCCTCCAACTCTATTTTGATTTAATCCCTGCCCTCCCTTCACTGTTTTGATCACACAGCACTGCCCTTTTATGTGAAGGGCAGTGCTTGTCACTGGACACCCAGGTGTTTTCCTATCTTCCTGGTGGTGGAAATTGAATAAAGATTGGTGCACTTTGTAAAAAAGAATAACCAGAAGATGTGGAGTGCATCATTTCACCCTCCAATTCTATTTTGATTTAGTCCCTCCCCTCCCCTTCACTGTTTTGATCACACAGCACTGTCCCTTGATGTGAAGGGCAGTGCTTGTCACTGGCCACCCGGGTGTTTTCCTATCTTCCTGGTGGTGGAAATTGAATAAAGATTTAAAAAATAAATAAATAAATAAATAAATAGGTTGGTGGAGCCTGTGCCCCACAACCTGAGCCGCCTCCGAAATTTTAATTTTGTTTTGTTTAGTGAGGTGAAGAGAAAGGCCTTGTACAGACTGCTGCTGCACACCGTCCACCTCTTCTCCCTCATCCACCGTCCGGACACGCCTTGGCGTGCCCATTTGCCACCGGGCGGTGGGGATCCCCAGTGGAGGGCTCTCTACACGGGAGTCCTCCCCCTTTCTCTCGGGGATCTGGGGTGGAGGGTGCTGCACGCAGCAGTCCCCTGCAACCGCAGATTGCGGTGGTTCACGGACTCCCAGCCCAACTGCTTGTTCTGTGGCGCTGTGGAGTCCGTGGACCACGTATATATTGGGTGTGGGCGTTTGCACTCCCTTTTTGATTTCCTGAAAAACCTTCTCCTCTGTTTTTGGCTGCACTTCAGTCCCACGCTCCTGATCTTTGGGCACCCGGTACGGAGGAAGGAGGGCAGGTCTGAAGACCTCCTCGTGGGTCTGCTCCTGGGCCTGGCCAAACTGGCCATCAACAGGTCCAGGCAGCGGGCCGTGGAGGGGGTCGTTAGGGCCGACTGCCTGCCCCTCTTCCGCGGTTACATTAGAGCCCGGGTGTCCTTGGAGAAGGAGCACGCGGTGTCCACCAACACCCTGGAGTTGTTCAGGGAGAGGTGGGCGCCGCAGGGAGTGGAGTGCATCATTTCTCCCTCCAATTCTATTTTGATTTAGTCCCTACCCTCCCCTTCACTGTTTTGATCACACAGCACTGCCCTTTGATGTGAAGGGCAATGTTTGTCACTGGCCACCCGGGTGTTTTCCTATCTTCCTGGTGATGGAAATTGAATAAAGATTGGTGCACTTTGTGTCATTCACTGTGTCTCACACCTGCACACACACACCATGTGTGCTGGGGAAAAAAAAATTAAAAAATTAAAAATAAATAAATAAAAAATAAACAGGTTTGTGGAGCCTGTGCCCCACAACCTGAGCCGCCTCCGAAATTTTAATTTTCTTTCTTTCAAAGACCTAAAAAGGAAGGCCCTGTAAAGACTGCTGCTGCACACCGACCACCTCGATGCTCCCGTCACTTTAGAGGAGCTGACCGGCGCCCTCGACCGGCTCTCGAGGGGCAAAACCCCGGGGCTGGACGGGCTGACTGTGGAGTTCTTCAGGGCGTTCTGGGACGTCCTGGGGAGCGACTACGCACAGGTCCTGGGTGAGTGCCTAAATGCCGGACTGCTGCCCCTTTCTTGGCGCAGGGCAGTCATCGTCCTGCTGCCAAAGAAGGGGGACCTTCGTTCTTTGAAGAACTGGCGTCCGGTCTCCCTCCTCAGCACGGATTACAAAATCTTTGCCAGGGTGTTGTCTTCTCGCCTGGCCTCCGTGCTGGCCCACATGATTCACCCGGACCTGTCCTACACGGTCCCGGGCCGGAGGATACACGATAACGTCCACCTGGTCCGGGACCTGATCCATTTCTGTCGACGGGCTGGTCTGCCGAGCGCCTTCCTGTCTCTCGACCAGGAGAAGGCGTTCGACAGGGTCGATCACGAGTACCTGCTCGGGACTCTGTGGGCATTCGGGTTCGGGACGCAGTTCGTCGCCCGGATCCGACTTTTGTACGCCGCCGCAGAGTGTCTGGTTAAAGTTAACTGGTCCCTGACGGCGCCCCTTCGCTTCGGGAGAGGAGTGCGTCAAGGCTGCCCCCTGTCCGGCCAGCTGTATTCCCTGTGCGTGGAGCCTTTCCTGCGCCTCTTGCGGAGGAGGTTGTCGGGGCTGGTTCTGCGCGGCGCGGGCACGGGGGTGGTCCTCTCGGCCTACGCCGACGACGTGCTCCTCACTTTCACCGACCCGGCTGACCTGGGGAGGATGCGCAAGTGCCAGGCCGTGTACTCGGCGGCATCTTCCGCCAGGATCAACTGGGCCAAATGTTCCGGACTACTGGTCGGCCCGTGGCGGGTGGACTCTCTACCGGAGGAGTTACGGGGGTTCAGCTGGAGTACCACCCATCTCCTCTACCTGGGGGTCTACCTCGGCCCGGCTGAGGAATCCTGGCCGGCCAACTGGCAGGAGCTGGAGGCCAAAGTCTCGGCTCGCCTAGGCCGCTGGACAGGACTGCTCCGAGTGCTATCTTACAGGAGTCGAGTGCTGGTCATAAACCAGCTGGTGGCCGCCATGCTGTGGTACCGGCTGGTCACTTTGGTCCCTCCTCCTGGCTTTGTCGCTGACATCCAGAGAACGTTGGTCGATTTCTTCTGGGACAAAAAGATGCACTGGGTCGCCGCGCAGGTTCTGAGTCTCCCTATTGAGGAGGGCGGTCAGTCGCTGGTGTGCGTCCGCACCCAGGTCGCGACGTTCCGCCTTCAGACCTTGCGGCGATACCTTTACGTCGAGCCTCCTCCTAGGTGGTGCGCCCTGGCGACGTATTTTTTCCGCCAGGTGCGTAACCTCAACTACGACACGCAGCTCCTGTTCATCGACCGTGACGGCTTGGAGGTCGCCCTCAAGACGCTGCCTGTCTTTTACCAGGACCTGATCACTGTCTGGAACATGGTCGAATCACGTCGCGCCTACCCTCTGGCTGGAGTAGCGGCTGTCGTCAGGGAGCCGTTGCTCAGGAATCCGCACCTCCGTACTCGCGGGTTCGAGTGGCTGTCGGAGGGGAGGGCCGCGGCGGCGAGGGTGACCAGGGTCGGGGACGTGCTGCGTGCCGGGGGCCTGGGCTGGACGCTGCCGCAGGACATAGCAGGCAGGGCAGCGGTAGACGTCCAGTACGTGGCCACCGCCATCCGACGCCTTAAAACGGCGGTGCTCGGACCCGACGTAGTGCACCAGTTGGAGGACGCTCAGGTGTGCGGTGGGATCCCGTCCGCGCTCACCCCAGCCCGGACGGAATTTCACATTGGCCCCAAGATCCCGTACTTCCCGCGGGAGCCTGTGCCCCACAACCTGAGCCGCCTCCGAAATTTTAATTTTGTTTTGTTTAGGGATATAAAAAGAAGAGCCCTGTACAGACTGCTGCTGCACACTATCCACCTCTTCTCCCTCATCCACCGTCCGGACATGCCTTGGCGTGCCCATTTGCCACCGGGTGGTGGGGATCCCCTGTGGAGGGCTCTCTACACGGGAGTCCTCCCCCTTTCTCTCGGGGATCTGGGGTGGAGGGTGCTGCACGCAGCAGTCCCCTGCAACCGCAGGTTGCGGTGGTTCACGGACTCCCAGCCCAACTGCTTGTTCTGTGGCGCTGTGGAGTCCGTGGACCACGTATATATTGGGTGTGGGCGTTTGCACTCCCTTTTTGATTTCCTGAAAAACCTTCTCCTCTGTTTTTGGCTGCACTTCAGTCCCACGCTCCTGATCTTTGGGCACCCGGTACGGAGGAAGGAGGGCAGGTCTGAAGACCTCCTCGTGGGTCTGCTCCTGGGCCTGGCCAAACTGGCCATCAACAGGTCCAGGCAGCGGACCGTGGAGGGGGTCGTTAGGGCCGACTGCCTGCCCCTCTTCCGCGGTTACGTCAGAGCCCGGGTGTCCTTGGAGAAGGAGCACGCGGTGTCGACCAACACCCTGGAGTTGTTCAGGGAGAGGTGGGCGCCGCAGGGAGTGGAGTGCATCATTTCTCCCTCCAACTCTATTTTGATTTAGTCCCTACCCTCCCCTTCACTGTTTTGATCACACAGCACTGTCCCTTGCTGTGAAGGGCAGTGTTTGTCACTGGCCACCCGGGTGTTTTCCTATCTTCCTGGTGGTGGAAATTGAATAAAGATTGGTGCACTTTGTGTCTTCCACTGTGTCTCACACCTGCACACACACACCATGAGTTCTGGGGATAAAATAAGCACTACCACACTTAGGTGGTAGTGTAGGGGTTAAAAAAAAAATAAAAGAAAATAAAAAAAAATAAAAATAAAAAAAACCAAGAAAAAAATAAATAGATTGGTGGAGCCTGTGCCCCACAACCTGAGCCGCCTCCGAAATTTTAATTTTGTTTTGTTTAGGGAGGTGAAGAGAAAGGCCCTGTACAGACTGCTGCTGCACACCGTCCACCTCTTCTCCCTCATCCACCGTCCGGACACGCCTTGGCGTGCCCATTTGCCACCGGGCGGTGGGGATCCCCAGTGGAGGGCTCTCTACGCGGGAGTCCTCCCCCTTTCTCTCGGGGATCTGGGATGGAGGGTGCTGCACGCAGCAGTCCCCTGCAACCGCAGGTTGCGGTGGTTCACGGACTCCCAGCCCAACTGCTTGTTCTGTGGTGCTGTGGAGTCCGTGGACCACGTCTATATTGGGTGTGGGCGTTTGCACTCCCTTTTTGATTTCCTTAAAAACCTTCTCCTCCGTTTTTGGCTGCACTTCAGTCCCACGCTCCTGATCTTTGAGCACCCGGTACAGAGGAAGGAGGGCAGGTCTGAAGACCTCCTCGTGGGTCTGCTCCTGGGCCTGGCCAAACTGGCCATCAACAGGTCCAGGCAGCGGGCCGTGGAGGGGGTCGTTAGGGCCGACTGCCTGCCCCTCTTCCGCGGTTACGTTAGGGCCCGGGTGACCTTGGAGAAGGAGCACGCGTTATCCACCAACACCCTGGAGTTGTTCAGGGAGAGGTGGGCGCCGCAGGGAGTGGAGTGCATCATTTCTCCCTCCAACTCTATTTTGATTTAGTCCCTACCCTTCCCCTCACTGTTTTTGATCACACAGCACTGCCCTTTGATGTGAAGGGCAATGTTTGTCACTGGCCACTAAGAAAGAAAAATAAATAAATAAATAAATAAATAGGTTTGTGGAGCCTGTGCCCCACAACCTGAGCCGCCTCCGAAATTTTAATTTTGTTTTGTTTAGGGAGGTGAAGAGAAAGGCCTTGTACAGACTGCTGCTGCACACCGTCCACCTCTTCTCACTCATCCACCGTCCGGACACGCCTTGGCGTGCCCATTTGCCACCGGGCGGTGGGGATCCCCAGTGGAGTGCTCTCTACGCGGGAGTCCTCCCCCTTTCTCTCGGGGATCTGGGGTGGAGGGTGCTGCACGCAGCAGTCCCCTGCAACCGCAGATTGCGGTGGTTCACGGACTCCCAGCCCAACTGCTTGTTCTGTGGCGCTGTGGAGTCCGTGGACCACGTATATATTGGGTGTGGGCGTTTGCACTCCCTTTTTGATTTCCTGAAAAACCTTCTCCTATGTTTTTGGCTGCACTTCAGTCCCACGCTCCTGATCTTTGGGCACCCGGTACGGAGGAAGGAGTGCAGGTCTGAAGACCTCCTCGTGGGTCTGCTCCTGGGCCTGGCCAAACTGGCCATCAACAGGTCCAGGCAGCGGGCCGTGGAGGGGGTCGTTAGGGCCGACTGCCTGCCCCTCTTCCGCGGTTACGTTAGGGCCCGGGTGTCCTTGGAGAAGGAGCACGCGGTGTCGACCAACACCCTGGAGTTGTTCAGGGAGAGGTGGGCGCCGCAGGGAGTGGAGTGCATCATTTCTCCCTCCAATTCTATTTTGATTTAGTCCCTACCCTCCCCTTCACTGTTTTGATCACACAGCACTGTCCCTTGCTGTGAAGGGCAGTGTTTGTCATTGGCCACCTGAGTGTTTTCCTATCTTCCTGGTGATGGAAATTGAACAAAGATTGGTGCACTTTGTGTCATTTACTGTGTCTCACACCTGCACACACACACCATGGGTGCTGGGGAAAAAAAATAAAAAAATAAAAAATAAATAAAAAATAAATAAACAGGTTAGTGGAGCCTGTGCCCCACAACCTGAGCCGCCTCCGAAATTTTAATTTTCTTTCTTTCAAAGACCTAAAAAGGAAGGCCCTGTATAGACTGCTGCTGCACACTGACCACCTCGATGCTCCCGTCACTTTAGAGGAGCTGACCGGCGCCCTCGACCGGCTCTCGAGGGGCAAAACCCCGGGGCTGGACGGGCTGACTGTGGAGTTCTTCAGGGCGTTCTGGGACGTCCTGTGGAGCAACTACGCACAGGTCCTGGGGGAGTGCCTAAATGCCGGACTGCTGCCCCTTTCTTGGCGCAGGGCAGTCATCGTCCTGCAGACAAAGAAGGGGGACCTTCGTTCTTTGAAGAACTGGCGTCCGGTCTCCCTCCTCAGCACGGATTACAAAATCTTCGCCAGGGTGTTGTCTTCTCGCCTGGCCTCCGTGCTGGCCCACATGATTCACCCGGACCAGTCCTACACGGTCCCGGGCCGGAGGATACACGATAACGTCCACCTGGTCCGGGACCTGATCCATTTCTGTCGACGGGCTGGTCTGCCGAGCGCCTTCCTGTCTCTCGACCAGGAGAAGGCGTTCGACAGGGTCGATCACGAGTACCTGCTCGGGACTCTGCGGGCATTCGGGTTCGGGACGCAGTTCGTCGCCCGGATCCGACTTTTGTACGCCGCCGCAGAGTGTCTGGTTAAAGTTAACTGGTCCCTGACGGCGCCCCTCCGCTTCGGGAGAGAAGTGCGTCAAGGCTGCCCCCTGTCCGGCCAGCTGTATTCCCTGTGCGTGGAGCCTTTCCTGCACCTCTTGCGGAGGAGGTTGTCGGGGCTGGTTCTGCGCGGCGCGGGCACGGGGGTGGTCCTCTCGGCCTACGCCGACGACGTGCTCCTCACTTTCACCGACCCGGCTGACCTGGGGAGGATGCGCGAGTGCCAGGCCGTGTACTCGGCGGCATCTTCCGCCAGGATCAACTGGGCCAAATGTTCCGGACTACTGGTCGGCCCGTGGCAGGTGGACTCTCTGCCGGAGGAGTTACGGGGGTTCAGCTGGAGTACCACCCATCTCCTCTACCTGGGGGTCTACCTCGGCCCGGCTGAGGAATCCTGGCCGGCCAACTGGCAGGAGCTGGAGGCCAAAGTCTCGGCTCGCCTAGGCCGCTGGACAGGACTGCTCCGAGTGCTATCTTACAGGAGTCGAGTGCTGGTCATAAACCAGCTGGTGGCCGCCATGCTGTGGTACCGGCTGGTCACTTTGGTCCCTCCTCCTGGCTTTGTCGCTGACATCCAGAGAACATTGGTCGATTTCTTCTGGGACAAAAAGATGCACTGGGTCGCCGCGCAGGTTCTGAGTCTCCCTATTGAGGAGGGCGGTCAGTCGCTGGTGTGCGTCCGCACCCAGGTCGCGACGTTCCGCCTTCAGACCTTGCGGCGATACCTTTACGTCGAGCCTCCTCCTAGGTGGTGCGCCCTGGCGACGTATTTTTTCCGCCAGGTGCGTAACCTCAACTACGACACGCAGCTCCTGTTCGTCGACCGTGACGGCTTGGAGGTCGCCCTCAAGACGCTGCCTGTCTTTTACCAGGACCTGATCACTGTCTGGAACATGGTCGAATCACGTCGCGCCTACCCTCTGGCTGGAGTAGCGGCTGTCGTCAGGGAGCCGTTGCTCAGGAATCCGCACCTCCGTACTCGCGGGTTCGAGTGGCTGTCGGAGGGGAGAGCAGCGGCGGCGAGGGTGACCAGGGTCGGGGACGTGCTGGGTGCCGGGGGCCTGGGCTGGACGCTGCCGCAGGACATAGCAGGCAGGGCAGCGGTAGACGTCCAGTACGTGGCCACCGCCATCCGACGCCTTAAAACGGCGGTGCTCGGACCCGATATAGTGCACCAGTTGGAGGACGCTCAGGTGTGCGGTGGGATCCCGTCCGCGCTCACCCCAGCCCGGACGGAATTTCACATTGGCCCCAAGGTCCCGTACTTCCCGCGGGAGCCTGTGCCCCACAACCTGAGCCGCCTCCGAAATTTTAATTTTGTTTTGTTTAGGGAGGTGAAGAGAGAGGCCCTGTATCGACTGCTGCTGCACACCGTCCACCTCTTCTCCCTCATCCACCGTCCGGACACGCCTTGGCATGCCCATTTGCCACCGGGCGGTGGGGATCCCCAGTGGAGGGCTCTCTACGTGGGAGTCCTCCCCCTTTCTCTCGGGGATCTGGGGTGGAGGGTGCTGCACGCAGCAGTCCCCTGCAACCGCAGATTGCGGTGGTTCACGGACTCCCAGCCCAACTGCTTGTTCTGTGGCGCTGTGGAGTCCGTGGACCACGTGTATATTGGGTGTGGGCGTTTGCACTCCCTTTTTGATTTTCTGAAAAACCTTCTCCTCTGTTTTTGGCTGCACTTCAGTCCCACGCTCCTGATCTTTGGGCACCCAGTACGGAGGAGGGAGGGCAGTTCTGAAGACCTCCTCGTGGGTCTGCTCCTGGGCCTGGCCAAACTGTCCATAAATAGGTCCAGGCAGCGGGCCGTGGAGGGGGTCGTTAGGGCCGACTGCCTGCCCCTCTTCCGCGGTTACGTTAGGGCCCGGGTGTCCTTGGCGAAGGAGCACGCGGTGTCCACCAACACCCTGGAGGAGTTCAGGAAGAGGTAGTCGTTGCAGGGAGTGGGGTGCATTATTTCCCCCTCCAATTCTATTTTGATTTAATCCCTGCCCTCCCCTTCACTGTTTGATCACACAGCATTGCCCTTTGATAAGAAGGACAGTGCTTGTCACTGGCCACTCGGGTGTTTCCTTTCTTCCTTGTGGTGTAAATTTGAATAAAAAGCCGTGCACCTTGAGTCTGTCACTGTGTCTCACACCTGCGCACACACAACATGGGTGCTGGGGAAAAAATAAGCACTACCGCAGTTAGGCAGTAGTGTGGGGGTTTATATAAAAAAAAATAAACAGGCGTGTCAGCTGTTCTGTTTACTCGGAGAGCTGGCTCTGAGGGAGCTGGATCAGTGTCAAGGACTCTACACGTGTAAGTAAAGGGAGACTTGGTGACGGGATACGGGCCTCTGTGAAGTTGTTTCAATAACCTTAGCCAGTGTAAGAATTGAACCCATGCCGTTGGAGTTAATCTGCATCACAAACTAGCGCTATTGCAAATGCCTCAAGGAAATAATCTTAAAAAAAATAAATAGGAGTGTCAAAAGTTTGATTCACTCTGAGAGCTGGTTCTGTGGGAGCTGGACCAGTGTCAAGGACACTCCATTGGTAAATAAAGGGTGACTTGGTAATGAGATATCGGCCTCTGGGGAGTTATTTCACTCACACCAGTATGAGTTGGTTCAATAATGTCATTTTTGTCATGAACTTGATCCTTTCCTTCACTTAGAGTTTGAATTGAGTTTGTGAAGATTTTATTTTATATGTAAAACACATCCCAACTTAAACAGCATATGTTGCTCAATCCACTTTTCCTGGCCTATTCCCGCAAATAGATTTATAATTTTGTAATAGATTTTCTAGACTTTAACAGGTATTCGGGAAGATAAAACTTGATGCTTCCAAACATTTCAAGTACGTCTGTATTATGTCGTCTGATTGCTGTAGTCAATTTTTGAAGTTTCAAATTCTGATTCATTCTACAATTGTTCTGGCATTTGTATTTAAATTCCAAGTTCTCTCATTACCAATAATACACTTTTTCACAACTATCATCCATTTCATAATACCTTTTCAACTTATTAACAGATACAATCATTGATTCTTTCCTCTGTCTGAAGTGCTCACTACATAGAGGGTTGGGCCTGGGTGAAATGCTCTTCAGAGGGTTAGTGTGAACTCGATGGTCTGAGTGGCCTGCTTCTACATTGCAGGGATTCTATCTATTGATAATTCACATCACTGAGTTTCTTTTTAATTTGAAAAAGTCCATTGAACCTTGCTTTCAATAGTTCCCCAGGAACAACACTAACACTTTGCCTCTAGCAACAACATGTCAAACTTTGGTCATTTATCTCCTCTAGATTCATTGGTGAGTACCTTCAATGCTTTTGGCCAATTCCCATGTGTCGGTCAGTTTTGTCTAAAATTTGAAACATAGCCTGAAGCATCTGTAGTTTAGTTCATCAACTTTTCCTTAATTTAATTAAAGAGGTCTTCTTAGTTCATGTCCAATTTGTAGTTCAAAAGAATGACATTTTATGGGTACTTTTGGAGCAACCTTAATAGTAAATAGAAGCAAAGGAATTCTCTTAGTTCAATCATGAGTATATCCTTGACAAAAAGCTATAATCAGGGAAACTTTGATAATGTCTTTCCAATGCATCTTGAGATTGTTGGCGATAAGTAGAAGCTATAAATCATTCTATTCCCAAAATATTGATAATTTCTTAGAATATTTGTGATATAAAATTTGAAACTTGATCTGATTACATTTCTTTGGGCGATTCTTTTCATGAAAATGTTAAACTAACTTTTCTACATCAATAGCCAGATGCCATTAATTCTAAATCCAAGCATTAAAGTAAATGGTGTATATATCACACACCTTACACCAGACCTTGAACTATTCAGCTCTAATATTAATTGCCTGCTGTTGTGGTTCTGTTCGCCGAGCTGGAAGTTTTTGTTGCAAACGTTTCGTCCCCTGGCTAGGCGACATCATCAGTGCTTGGGAGCCTCCTGCGAAGCTCCCAAGCACTGATTATGTCACCTAGCCAGGGGACGAAACGTTTGCAACAAAAACTTCCAGCTCGGCGAACAGAACCACAACAACGAGCACCCGAGCTACAAATCTTCGCACAAACTTTGATTAATTGCCTGCCTTAGAGGAAATAATTTCTTGTTATGAATAGGAAGGGTTTGGAGGGATAAGGGCCAGGTGTTGGCAGGCAGGATTAGAGTGGGTTGAGATATTGGTTGGCATGAACGAGTTGGACCGAAGGGTCTGTTTCTGTGCTGTACATCTCTATGACTATGACTCTATTTACACTTTCTATTGATCTTTCCATCTCTTACAACATTAGAGAAGCAAAACACAAGTAAACCTTCCAGAAACCTGAAAAGTCTCTTTCCATCATGCCCTCTTAAACTGAGATCTCATCTTATGCCTTTGTTTCTGTCCTTTCCAAAGTCACAATACTTTTATTATATGAACTGATCAAAGCTGGATACAGTATTGCAACTGAGATCAAACTAAGGTATTGCAAATAATGAGTTTTTTTGTAGTAAGAATTATCCTGTGAATATACCCTTCAAATACATTTGCTTTAGTTAGAGTTTTGTAGCAGTGGTCATAATCCTTTAGAAAGAAACACTCTAAAAGATCTGGAGATCCTTTCACTGCCGAATGTGAGGCTCCACTCCTCAATCCCAGGTTAGGCATATAGATACTAGAGAAATTCCAGTTCCTCACTCCCACTTGCCCCCTCACACTCAGAATGCCTTATCCAAGATACTCTATTCCCCTTTACCCATCTCTATGTTGCCTCATATCCCTAAACCATCCATTGGCATGGTCCTTCAAATTCCATTACCAAATTAATGCCTACTTCCACACATTACCCTTTCCCACGCCAACTCATAGAGCACCACAAGTGTCAACAAGTGAAAGGCAGGAGGTTTAAAGGGGATTTGAGGAAATATGTTTTGACTCATAAAGTGATGGGCATCTGGAATGAGAGAGAAAGTGAGGGCTGCAGATGCTGGAGATCAGATCTGAAAATGTGTTGCTGGAAAAGCGCAGCAGGTCAGGCAGCATCCAAGGAACAGGAGAATCAACGTTTCGGGCATAAGAAGGGCTGAAGAAGGGCTTATGCCCGAAACGTCGATTCTCCTGTTCCTTGGATGCTGCCTGACCTGCTGCGCTTTTCCAGCAACACATTTTCAGATCTGGAATGAGAGGGCAGCTGAGGCAGATAACCTCATAATCTTTAAAAAGTACAGATGAATATTTGACAAGTGAAAGGCAGGAGGTTTAAAGGGGATTTGAGGAAATATGTTTTCACTAATAAGGTGATGGGCATCTGGAATGAGAGGGCAGCTGAGGCACATAACCTCATTATCTTTAAAAAGTACAGATGAATATTTGAAATGGTCATATCATTTTAGACTATGGGCCTAGTGTGGGAAAGTGGGACTAGTCGAGGTAGTCGTTTTTTTTAGTGGTAAAGACATGAGGGCCTCTTCTGCATTATGTAATTCTATGAAGCTTCACCCATGCACATGAAAAAATGCATTTGGATTATTTAAAATTCTATATTGCAAATTGTACATTAATGAGATAAGAGCTCTCATTGTGACACCTTTTCATACTTCTCGACAGCTAAGCCTTTATACCTGAAACCTCACTCCCATGTTGCCCTGAGATTAAATTCTATATTTTTATTCATTTGTGGGACTTGGGCATGGTTGGCTGGCCAGCATTGATAGCCCATCCTATTTGCCCTTGAGAAGGTGGTAGTGAGCTGCTCTCTTGAATCTCTGCAGTCCACTTGCTGTGGGTTGATCCACAATGCCAGTAGGGAGGTAATTCCAGGACTGTGAAGGAACGGCGGTATATTTCCAAGTCAGAGTGGTGAGTGGCTTGGAGGCCAACTTGCATTTGGTGTTCTCAAGTACCTGCTGCCCCTGTCCTTCTAGATGGAAGTGGTCGTGGTTTTGAAAGGTGCTGTCTAAGGATCTTTGATGAATTTCTGCAGTGCATCTTGTAAATAGTAGACACTGCTGCTACTGAGAGCTGGTGTGGAAGGGTTGAATGTAAGTAGATGTGGTGCCAATCATGTGGTTGAGTTGTCCTAGATGGTGTTAATCTTCTTGAGTATTGTTGGAGCTGCACCCGTTCAGGCAAGTGGGGAGTATTCCATCACATTCCTGACTTGGGCCTTGTAGATGGTGGATAGAATTTGGGTGTCAGGATGTGAGTTACTCGCTGCAGTATCCTTAGTCTCTGACCTGCTCTTGTAGCCACTGTGTTTATGTGGTGAGTTCAGTTCAGTTTCTGGTCAATGGTAACCCCAAGGATGTTGACAGTGGGGGATTCATAGATAGCAATACTGTCAAATTTCTCTTATTGGTGATGGTCATTGTCTGGCATTTGTGTGGCACAAATGTTCCTTGCCACTTGTTAGTCCAAACCTGGATATTGTCCAGATCTTGTTGCATTTGAGCATGGACTGCTTCAATATCTGAGGAATTGCGAATGGTGCTGAACACTGTGCAAACGTTGGCAAGTATCCTCACTTCTAACCTTATGACAGAGGGAAGGTCATTGATGAAGCAGCTGCAGATGGTTGGACCTTGGACACTTCCCTGAGAGGCTCCTGCAGAGATGTCCTGGAGCTGAGATGACTGACCCTCCACAACCATAACCATTTTCCTTTGTGCCAGGTATAACTCTAACCAGGGGAGTGTTTGTCCCCTGACACCCATTGATTCCAGCTTTTCCAGGACTCCTTGATGCCAGACTGGGTCAAATGTGGCCTTGATGTCAAGGGCTGTCACTCTCACTTCACCTCTGGAATTCAGCTCTTTTGTCCATGTTTGAACCAAGGCTGTAATGAGATCAGGAGTTGTGTGACCCTGACAAAACCTAAACTCGGTATCACTAAGCAGGTTGTTGCTGAGTGGTTGTGGTTCGCAGGATTCCTTCAGCTGCCCAAAGGCATACTCTGACTATCCAAGAGAAATGGTCTGAGAACAGACGTGCTTTTACCTGGCCTAATTTTTACACTCTGACTTCCAGAGACCAGGGATTCCAGAATCCACTTTCAGTGTAGACAGCTGGTTATATGAAGTATTGGCTGCTGGGAATCAGGCTTATGCAAGCTATGCTCAGTCCCCAGTCCTGTCCCTACAAAATGGAGATTTCAGATGTGACCTGGAATTCACAACTTCAGCCATTTTTTGCCACGGAGGAATCCATACAGTGTAGGTAGAGGCCATTTGGCCTATCAAGTCTGCAACAACCCTCCATAGAGCATCCCACGCAGACCCACCCCATCCCTGTAACCCCACATTTACTATGGCTAATCCACCTAGGCTGCACATTCGTGGGCAATGGAAGGAAACCAGAGAACCCAGCAGAAACCCACACAGACAATGGAAGAACATACAAACGCCACACAGCCAGTTGCCCAAGAGTGGAGTTGAACCCAGGTCTCTGTCACTATGAGGCAACAGGTCTAACCACTCAGCTACCCGTTGCCATCATGTTGAAAACCTAGGTCTAATTCTTCCCTCTGAACAGGATATACATATTTGGTATTTTATGATGAAATCTGCAGTTTGTGGGGCAGTAGAGAGATTGCAAGCTGTGGTTTAAATGGAGGACTGATCAAATGCACTGTCTCATATACTGTCCAGCTTTAATATTGCAGTTCCTTGAGGAGAATATTGCAAAACGTTTATTATAGACCAACTGTTTAAATCTACTGAAGCCAACACCACAGACTGCCCTCATGCATCGTATTTTTAAAATTTTTTTCAAAAATAAATGAAGGTATGACATAGTCCATGCCCAAACATTGTTCTCTACTGCAATCCCCTGCAGTGTAAGACCACTTCTGCCAAAAGCTTCTATCATTTAAAGAAACTTCCATACACAGTGCCTTGCCACAAACTTTTTGAAAATAAAGTGGATAATTTTTATTGAATTGCCATCATCCAGAGAACTAGTGACCCTTTCAAATATTCAGTCAAATCGCTCTGACATTTCTTTTTAGGAAATCATTTAGATTGTCCCTAAAGTGGCCTTCTCATTCTCAGTAATTATTTATTATACACCGGGTGATTCTTGAAGTATTTTTTTTCAATTTCTGAATTAATGGTTTCCCGTTGTGATTACTTTCATTCTGTTACCCTGCTGTTACTCCCACACTGATGTATAGCCAAGACGTGCTGCTTAATTGGTGCTCAGTTTGCTTCCCAATTCCTTTTCTTCAGAAAATAATTTTCCAAATATTACCGATCACAACCTCTACACTTCTCCTGCTGCCAACTGCATCAAATTCAAAACATTTATTGGATGAAGTAAAGGTAATAGAGTTTCTTAACTTTCTATTGTTGCAATAATTCCTTCAGCAGGAAACCCATACATTTTATCCTGAAAGAAAATGCATTGTTCACAAATCAGAGAAGTGAATAGATCACTTTTAAGGAGGCAGAATGGTGTAATGTTGAGAATTCTCAGTAGCTGCAGTTTGATGAGATTTCTTATTTTGTAACAATGACATAAATTGGCAATCAACAAAAAGGACATGCTTATTTGAACTTGGCCTCACTAATCTGCCTGCCATAGATTCATCTGTCCATGACAGTATCAGTCAGAATGACCATTATACAGGCATCTTGGAGATGAAGTCCAGTCTTGACTTTGAGGATACCCTCCATCATGTTGTGTAGCACTAAGGTCATGCTAAATGGGATAGACATCAAACAAATCTATCAACTCAAACTTGGGCATCTGTACAGTGCTGTGGGCCATCAGCAGCAGCAGAATTCTACTCAACCACAATTTGCAACCTCATTGCCCAGCATAGGTCCCATCCTACCATTATCTTCAAACCAAGCCATCAACCCTGTTTCAATGAAAAGTTCAAGAGGGCTTTCCAGGAACAGCATCAGGCATATATAAAAATGAGGTGTCAACTTGATGAAGCTACCAAACAGGACGACTTGCATTCCAAACAGCAGAAAATGCATATAATAGTGCTGAGCAATGCCAGAACCAATGGATAAGATCTAAGCCCTACAGACCTGTTATATCCAGTTATGAATGCTGGTATACAATTTAACAACTCACTGGAAGTAGGGCCCTACAAATCTCCCTGTACTCAAAAATGGGAGAATATAGCACTAAAGACAAGACTGACCCATTTGCATCGATCTTCAGTCAGAAATCTGAACTGAGTGATCTACCTCAGCCTCCTCCAGAGATCCCCAGCATCACAGATACCAGGTTTTAGTCAATTTGATTTACTCCAAGTGATTTTCAGAAACAGTTGAAGACTCTTTCCCAAGCAATATGTACCACCTACAAGGTGCACTGCAATAACCCACCAAGCCTTCCTCAACAGCATCTTCCAATTTCATAACCGCTACCATCTAGACGGTCAAGGGAAGCAGATGCACCAGCCCCAAGCACCACCATACATCATCCTGACTTGGAGCTATATCATCATTCCTTTATTAGTTTATTAAAATAATGGAACTCCCTACTAAACAGTACTGTGGATGTATGCAAGCCTCATGGATTGCAGTGGCTAAAAAAGACAGCTCACCAGCTCTTTCTCCAGGGAAATAAGCTAGGCAATTAAGGTTGCCTCTGCTAGTAATGCCAACATCCCATGAAGAAATTTGTAACATATTACAGAGTACGACATACACTCTGTGTATGTCAGTTCCTGCTCTGGCATTCCATTCTGAGAGTTATCACATATGATTCTCCATGAGGTCAGCCATTCTCTTAATGCTGAACTGTTGTACTTAAAGCCATGGACCGTAGTAGTATACGGAATATAGATACAGTCCCTTTCCAGTTAATCCTGAGGTCTGGCACTTGTACTAAACTGAGAATGGCTGTTTGTCCCTTGCCCTCTCAGGAACATGTTCCACAGTTCACTTGCTTGTTTCATCTCCTCCTGCTCATTCATAATGTGCTCTTCACCCAGTGCCATCTAACTAAGCACATGCAAGAACACACAGCTGTGAGTGTACCTGTGCTAATGCAGACAGCTCTGTCGAGGGAGGCCTATCTATCCCAAACTCAAGGACTGAAGTATTCATGATCTTCAATTTGACCCCAAAGTTTGATAAAATAAAGGTAGAAGTTTTTCAGCTCTTTGGATAGTATCACAATTTAACTGAGAAAAGTGCATTGTTAATCATGCAACACTACTCCACAACCTATCACAATAAAGTATAAATGTGTAAATGAAACCACTAAAACAATCAGTTTCCCTGACTGACTGCTATTATGGACAAAAGTAATTTATAACAGTTTTCATCAATCACTGTGAAATAACTCTATTTATTGTAATATCAATATCTCCAACAAAATCAGAGAAAAGAAAAGATTTTTAATCTACTGCTATAGAACTTAAACTCACGCTCAATCATGATGAAGACAGACAAAAGACAAACAGTTTAACACAGATACTATGGGTGGAAAACGAATATAGACCGGTTAAAAAAAAAGCCAAAGATCAAAACTCCAGATTAAAAACTAGAAAGTTATTTTTGCATTGTTCTTTTTCTTCTCGCAATCATGACAGGGTAATGGTGATTCTTCAACTTGATGGTTGGTCAAGTAAATCCACGTCTTTTATTAAAAATCTTTCTTTTAAGATACCTTGGTTTTCATTCTTCTTCTCAAAGCGAAAGAGAGAGAGAGAAAGGGATGGTTGTTTCTGTTTGCAGGCTCCAAATGTTTCTCCCCGCTGCAGATACTTGCAACTTTTTAACACCATGCAGCTCAATCAATTAGAACACTACTGTCAGGCCGAATTCCCGTAACTCAAAGGATTCTCTGTGTCAACCAGTCTTGAATTCTCTCTTTTGCTGCTTCAAAATACAGCATTGTATTGCACAGCTCAAAAAACATGCAACACTGTTTTTTTCTAATTATAAAACTCTGCTGGTATTTCAGTTTATTGTTCTAAGTAAAAAAATAATGGTCTCTTACAACAGCAGTTAAAGTAGACAATCAGACAATTGACACAATTGTTGCTATGCAGGCTGACAGGTATAGCTCATGAAGTTTACTTCCCCTTGCCTAAGGAATCATCTATGAAGCAGCCAGACAGGCTATTTTAAGTGCATACAGTTAGAGCCAGAGGTATACCAACAAAAATTCCATACTCTTGATAAATGGCCTGACCAGAAATGCCAGGAAGTTGAATGCCTTTAGCATCTTGTTTTTGGCCAGTGAGTGTGAGCACTTAAAATTGAGGCCACCTACAAACACATTTGTGAGGTTAAAATAATCCCTTACCACTCTGAACTCTTGTAGAAGAGCTGAGAATGCATAAAAAGTAAAATTACCAAAGCCCCTCTCTTTCAAAGGTCAGAAAGTAAAACCAACAGTAACGTAAGCTTCAGGCAAGGGATAGGGTTGATAACGTGGAACCTTCATCATAACCTTAGCAGGTGCAGGAATTAAACTCACACAGTTGGTATAACTCTATTACAAGGTAAAAACAAGGACTGCAGATGCTGCAAACCAGAGGCTAGATTAGAGTGGTGCTGGAAAAGCACAGCAGATCAGGCAGCATCCGAGGAGCAGGAAAATTGACGTTTCGGGCAAAAGCCCTTCATCAGGAATAGAGGCAGGGTGTCTGCAGAGTGGAGAGACAAACCAACCATCCAGCCAACTGAGCTAACCAACATCTGCAGTGTCTCCTTAGGCATGACTGTTTAGCAGATTAGCTATGCCCAAAGGGAATGGTGATCACTGATTGTTATAAACAGACAGAGAGATAAATTAGCATTCTCAGAGACATTGAGATCTTGATAGTGGGAGAATGGAAGATCTTTCATTTAGAAACAAGTTAAATTCCAGTGTGCTAATTAAATGTCTCATGGGAAGGAATATAAAGAGTGAGTGTACTTATTAAGGACTTGGTAACAGCGGGAGTCATTCTAAGTATCAGTGTAACTGGCATGATAATGAAGCTTTTAATTGTTATGTATCACGTTTTTATAGAGCTTTTGTTTCAGCCATGTGCTTTATTAAAGCAATATAACTCGAGAGTATCAATGCATTTTTGTTTTAAAATATCTTTCATCTATTCTGCCTCCATATTCACACTTTCCTGATTTGGATATTCAAATCAAACTGAAAAAGGCGGTTCAGCAATATTGTAAATGCCATTTACTGATCAAACAGACAAATGCTGTTCCTAAGAATTATTTGACAGGTTCCCCACATGCCTTTCCAGGCCTGACCAAGGTCAGGCTCTCATTGTCTTTTGAGGCTCAGCACTGACTGGCTTTAACTTGAGGCTGCAATTAATGTCTAACATTCAAGCAAGAGTGCCTCAGGAATTGATAGATTTTTGTAGGGCTGTTTCCTAAATTGTCCACATGTTGCATGTCCCTGAATGACAAGCTCCCTCAAACTTGCTGTTACCTGTTTGTCAACATAACTTGAAGTGACTGGCCAAATCACTGGCTACATTTCTTTGGTAGTGCTTATAGGTCAGTCAAACCTACAATTGTTCAGTGCATGTCAATTGTGTACACTCTGTACATCAGAAAATATAATGAAATATACCAACTATATCATAAACATTTAATGATTTTTGAGAAAATTTGTAGCTCAAGTTGATGATAAGAATGTAAGTTAGCTCACTGAGTTTGAAGGTTCGCTTTCAGACATTTTGTCACCGTACTAGGTAACATCATCAGTGAGCATCTCTAGTGAATTGCTGGTGAAATGTCCCACCTCTCCATCAATCGGTCTTGGTTTCTTAAGGTGGGTCATGCCATTTCTGGTTCTATTTTTCAAGGGAAGGTAGATAGGGTCTAAATTGATGTGTTTATTGCTGGAGTTCTAATTAGAATGCCATGCCTCTAAGAATTTTCATGCATGTCTTTGTTTAAGCTGTCCTGGGATGTGTATTTTGTCCCGGTCAAAGTGGTGTCCTTCTTTCTCTGTATGTATGGAAACTAGTGATAGTGGGTCAAGTCTTTTGATGGCCAGTTGGTGTTCATGTATTCTGGTGGCATGGTTCTTGCTAGTTTGTCTGCTGTAGCGTTTTTTACAGTTCTTGCGTGGTATCTTGTAAATGATATAAGTTTTGCTGGTAGTATCTAATGGATCCTTAAGGTTCATTAGTCACTGTTTAGGTTTGTTGGTAGGTTTGTGGGCTACTGTGATGCCAAGGGATCTGACTGGTACAATACATACAACCCAGAACAGGCGAAACAAAGACATGCATGAGAATTCTTAGAGGCATGGCATTCTAACCAGAACTCCATCAATAAACACATCAATTTAGACCCTATCTACCTTCCCTTGAAAAAAAGAACCTGAAATGATATCACCCACTTTAAAAATCCAAGACCTATCAATAGAGAGGCAGGACATACCACCAGCACTTCACCACATACTCTCACTGATGATGTTACCTTGTGTGGTGACAAAATGTCTGAAAACAAACCTTCAAGCTCAGCAAGCTCACCTCCATACTTATATATATTTAATGTTACAAGGATGGCATGGTGGCTCAGTGGTTAGCACTGCAGCCTCACAGTGCCAGGGACCAGGGTTCAATTCCAGCCTCAGGTGACTGTCTGTGTGGAGTTTGCATGTTCTCCCTGTGCCTGTGTGGGTTTCCACCCACAGTCCAAAGGTGTGCAGGTCAGGTGGCTTGGCCGTGCTAAATTGCCCAGAGTGTTAGGTGCATTAGTCAGAGGGAGATGGGTCTGGGTGTTTTGCTCTTCGGCGGGTCAGTGTGGACTTGTTGGGCCGAATGCCCCTTTTCCACACTCTAGGGAATCTAATCTAAAAAAAGAACATTATCAAACTTGGTGTATTTTAAGTTAACACCATACTTTAACAGCAGACCAAATGACTGATCACTTAAGTGTATTGTTAACACCTGTTTACTTATTCTAACATAGGTTTTCCACACTGCTGGATGTTGATTAACGAGATAACAAAAAACCCAACTGTGATAATTATTGGAAGGTGGACCCTATTAACTAATGAGTTAAATTGGTGAGTGGCCCTTCACATCTGTGTTATTTTGTGATCATGTGAACATTCATTATGTTACATATTCTAATTTCAAAAAGTGTAATGCCTAACGTTTGTAAGTCACAGCTGGACCAACCCAAGTACCTTGCTTTCAATGGTATCGAGGGAATATGAACAAGTACAGCATAATTCTTTGTCATTTGCAACATTCAAAAACATACTTGTTATTTCAGCAATGGATCAATAATAGTCAGAGAGGTTTTTAATTACTGTGTATGTCTGGATGTAAGTTTGCTGACTGAGCTGGGAAGGTTCATTTCCAGATGTTTCGTCACCCTACTAGGAACATCTTCAGTGGGCCTCAGGCAAAGTACTGTACACGATTCCTGCTTTCTATTTATATGTTTGGAAATGACATCATCAACCCAAAGAAACCCAAACATATAAGTAGAAAGCAGGAATCATGTACAGTGCTTCGCCAGAGGCCCACTGAAGATGTTCCTAGTAGGGTGACGAAATGTCTGGAAATGAACCTTCCAGCTCAGCGAGCAAACTTACATCCAGAACCTCAACCTGAGCTACAAATCTTCTCAAAACTCAGTGTGTATGTCTCTCCTTTAACCACTTTCATCTTGTGTAGAGATTCAAAGTTGAATTCTCTCTCAGGATATGGATATCACTATCAAGGCTGTTGGTACCCATACGTATTATCATTGACCCTAACAGCAGGTAGTTTTTCTAAGTCATTCATGGGAAGTGAGTGATGCTGGCTGGGCCAGCACTCATTGTCCATTTCTAATTGCTCTGGAAAATTTCTATTTTATTTAATGGGAGATATCTATTTTCATAAGAGTTATGGGTCTATTAAAGTAACAAAATAAAGTTATATTCATGCTGCTGAGGAAGCAACAGTTCCTAATTGGTTCATAAAATCCATTCTTGTCCTATTATGAAGCACTTTCAAGACACCTCTGTAATATTTCTTTCTTTCTGTCATGTGAGGCAGCCAGAAACTGTTAAAGTAAGTGGCAACCTCAGAATACTGAAACAACATCCAAAAGGTTATATGAAGCATCATTAAAATCATAAGAGATGGCAAGTGATGCAAAGTCTACATGAAATAATATGAGTGTTGCAGTGTTCCAGATTAATGGATTCCTGGGCTTTCAGTAACCTTTAAAAATTTACTCAAAGGTACTACAGTCTCATAGCATACTTGCATTTATTCTGTGTATTTTATCATATATTTTTGAGATATTTAACAGTAAATGCTCTTAATATCATCAGAGTTAATCAGTTACAGTTTAATAGAATGGTTACAATGTTGAAGGAGGTCATTTGGTCATTGATGTGGGTGTTAGCTCTCTGGAAGTTAGTCCCACCCCCGGCTTTTAGTCCATAATCCTGCAAGTCACTTTTCTTCATACAATTCCGTGAAATCCCTGAATGAAAGCCTTGAAAGTCCCACCACACTCAGACGGTGCATTCAAAATCTTAGGCATTCACTACATTAAAAAGTATTTCTCATGCCACTATTATATTTTTTCAATCACCATGAATCTGTGCCCCGGTCCTTGATCCTTCCACCAAAGGGAAACATTTATCCTTGACTAGTTGGTTCAGGTCCCTGCCTTTATCACAAGTCGATCATAATTCCTCTTATTGTTCTCTTCTCCAAGCAGAACAGCCTAGCTTCTCTAAGCTATTGACAATATGAAGGCTCCTCATCCCAAATCCTTGCCACACTGTCTTGTGCTTTCACATCCATTCTAAAGTATGGTGCCCAGAACTGGACACAATCATCATGTTGAGGCGAAGTCAATGTTTCATGCAAGTTTGCCATAAGTTATTTTTTATCATCAATGCCTCTGTTGTTAGAGTGCTGGATGCTACATGCTTTCTCAACCTGATCTGCAAGCTTCAATGATTTATGTATGTCTACATCCAGGCCTGCACCCCTTTTGGATTCATACTCTTTGTTATATTGTCTCTCCAGAAAATGAATCACATCACATGTCTTTGGTAATGGTGAGCTGCCTTCTTAAACTGCTGCAGTCCATTTGGAAGGAGATCCAGGATTTTCATTATGAAGGAACAGGAATATATTTCCAAGTTTGGATTGTGAGTGTCCTGGAGCAGAACTTGCAAGTGGGGGTGTTGCCAGGAATCTGCTGCCCTTGTTCTTCTAGTTGGTAGTGACTGCAGGTTTGGAAGGTGCTGTCTAAAGAGCCATGATTACATTCTGGAGCACACCTTATAGATAGTGCACACTGCTGCTACTAAGCCCCAATGGCAGAGGGAGTGGATGTCTGTGGTTGAAGTGCAAATCAAATGGGATGTTTTGGCCTGGGTGGTATCAAGCTTCTGGGGTATTGCTGAAGCTGCACCCATCCAGGTAAGTGGGGAGTATTCCATCACACTCCTGCCTTATGCCTTGTGGATGGCGGACAGGCTTTGAGGAGTCAGGAGGTGAGTTACTCACTGCAGGATTCCAAGCTTCTGACTTGCTCTCATATTTTTATAAGACTATAAGAAATAGAAGCAGAACCAGGCCATTCAGTCTCTCAAGCCTGCTTCACCATTCAACAAGATTATAGCTGATCTGCCCCAGGCTTAAATTTCACTTTAGTACCATCCTGGCATAGCTCTGAACTCGTTGATGTTTCAAAAATCTATCTACCTCCCCTTTAAGTACGATCAGCATCCACAATTCTCTCAAGTAGAGAATTTCAGGCATTCATATGTCAGTCTATTTCAGTTCCTGGTCAATGGTAACTCCAAAGATGTTGATAATGAGGAATTCAGCAATGAAAATTTCTTTGAATGGCAAGGGGTAATGGTTAGATTCCATCATCTTGCAATCATCATTGAACATTTGGAATCTGAGGGAGGGAAGGTCACTGACAAAGTACCTGAAGATGATTGGACCTCAAGCACTACTCTGAAGAACTGATGCAGAGATGTCCTAGAGTTGAGATAAGTAACCGCCAACAACCACAATGATCTTCCTTGGGGCCAGATTTGATTCCAACCAGTGGAGAGTTTCTCCCCTAATTCCCATTGATTCAAGTTTTGCTCGTGCTCCTGTTGCCACATTTGGTCAAATGTTGGTTTGACGTCATGGGCTGTCACTCTGGCCTCACCTCCAGAAATCAGTTTTTTGTCCATGATTGAACCAAGGCTGTTTTGGTGTCAAAATTTGAGTGACCTGCCAGAACCCAAACTGAGCAGGTTATTGCTAAACAAGTGCTGCTTGATGATCCTTCACTGATGATCGAGAATAGACTGATGGGGTGGTAATTATCCATCTTTGGTTTGTCCTTTTTTTTTGTATGACATTGGTGTTGCCTGGTGTTGCTCCTGGCATGCCCTTCTGTGCTCTTCATTGAACGAGAGTTAATTCCCTGACTTGATGGTAATAGTAGAGTGGGGATATCCCGGGTTATAAGTTTTTAGATTGTAGTTGTGTACAATTCTGAATTGAATTGAATTGAATTGAATTGAATTTATCGTCACATGTACTGAGGCACAGTGAAAAACTTTGTCGTGTGAGAAATACAGGCTGATTTCTGATGATGGTAGCTCCCATAGGTTCCTAGTCTTGGGTTGCAAGATCTGTTTGAAATCTATACCATTTAGCACAGATTTAGGCCACAACCACATGATAGGATGTGCCCTCAATGTAAAGATAGTATTCACCTCCACAAGGACTGTCGTGGTCACCCTTACGATACCTTCACAGAGAGATGAATCTGTAACACGCAGATTAGTGAGGACATTGTTAAATAGGCATTTCCCCTTTTATTGGTTCTCTTATGAGCTGCCACAAAAATGATGCTGTACCATTATTCAGTATTCACAGCCTACTATCTCTGCAATCAGTGCATATTGACAGTATACTAGGGTGAGTCAATGGTGATGGTTTAGTCCCGCAGACACGCCCTTTAGGACTTGCTCATCTCAATTAATCATGGTGTTACTGAGCCACTCTTGAATGGACATTTATGTTCTCTGGCCAGGGTACATTCTTCCACCAAAGATATTCAGCATCATGGAATAAGCTTCATCAGCTGAGGGGGAAGGTACATAATAATCAACAAGAGATTTCCTTGTCCAGATTTGACATAATGTCATGAGACTTTGTGTGGTCTGGCATGAATTTTGAATACCCCTAATTAAACTTCCTCCTGACTGTGTGCAACCATGCTGACAGTTCTGTCTGTCCTGGATATACCCAACGATGGTGACAGTTGGGGACTAGGATATTACCTGTCAGTGTAATTCTATGTCAGGCTGTTGGTTGACTATTCTGTGAGTCAACTCTCCTAATGTTGCCATTAAGCCCAGATGTCAGTAAGGAAGACGACTGCAAAGTCAACAGCTCTGTAATTGCTGCTGTTATTTCCAGTGCCTTGGTCATTGCCAAATGGTCAATCGATTTTAATCCTTTGACAATTTATCGTGGTTTCATACAACTGAACAGCTTTCTCAGCCTTTTAAAAGGGCAGTTAAGGGCCAACTACTTTTTAAACTTAAGGGATGTGGTCTCTGCTGGCTGGGCCAGCAGTTTCCCTAATTGTCCTTTTGAAGGAGACGGTGAGCTATAGCTATAGTCCATTGCTATGGGTCTGGAGTGAGAGATAGGCCAGAGCAGGTAAGGAAGGTAAATTTCCTTTTGGGACGAATGATAGTGAGTCAGATGGTTCGTACAACAATGATTTTGTGGACACCATTAAACCTTTCAATCCAGAAATTTTTTCAATCCATTTCCTCTGGTTTAATTTGATTCTGTGTCTCTGGATTACTAGACCAGAGATAATAAGACTGAACCATCACCATTGAGTCACCCTAATGTACTGTCAATATGCACTGGTTGCAGAGAAGTAGGCTGTGAATGCTGAATAATGGTACAGCAACATTTTTAACCCAAGTTTTAGAGCTTTACAACTGTAGGATTGGACATTCCAGTGCAAAGCAGCAATAGTGAATTCTTTCCAATTGTTGGTTTGATGTGAGGTGAAATAAAATTCTGATAACATGTAAATTGATGTTAATATAAAATTCAAGCATGCAGAACACAGACCCCACAGCAACACATCTTGAAGGTAATCACTTTTGTCTGTCACTTTCAGGTTGTAGATTGTCACTGAGTAAGATTTAATGCTGTGCAGTAAGTAGAGATTTATAACCTGAAGGGTATTGCAGTTCAACTTTAAAATCACAATAATTCTAGATTGTACAGCCAGTAACATGCAAATTGTTTAAATTAGTAGTTGTACATATTTCTAATACTGTTGAAAGCATATATGTGCCCCTAAGTCATGAAATTGTTGACCACCTCCGGTTAATATAGACCTGTCATAAATATTTTCAGATTTGCTAATGTAGAAATGATTTGAGAAAGACTAGTGAGATAACCACAGATATTAGCTCACCAATATATACAATTTAATTTTCTTTCCTAATTACAGTATTTGCTTCCTTTCTGAATTGTTTGAAAACCATGGATACACTTTTAATAAAAGTCTACTGCCTTTTCTTGTAGCAGTGAATAATTCATGATATAATTGTTAACGGTATCAGTTATCTTTCGCAATAAAGAAATCATTGGTGCCCTGCTCTTTAATGAAGTTAGGCTGAATTTTCTCCGTTTCAGTTGAAGTATTTTGTTGAGTGAGATTCTTTGGGTCCAGTCCATCATGGCTCAAAGCAACATTTCCCACACAATTTTCCACTGATCACCTTATTGAATATGCAGTCTGATTCATTGACATAGTTCTCATTAAATTGCATGGCAGGAAAGGTCCCTATTTATGAACTCTGTTTATCTCCTTGTTTACCTGTGCCTTTCAAATCTCTCTCTCGGCTCCATTTCCTCCTATCCATTCATCTCTTCCCTCGTCCCCCTCACCCCACTTTGGCTTTAGTGTAGTATCAGCTTTCTCTAGCTATTATCAGCTCTGATGAGGAGTCACCAGACTTGAAATGTCAACTCTGCTTTCTTGCCACAAATGCTGCCAGACCTGCTGAGTTTTGTCAGTAATTTCTATCTTTGTTTCAGATTCTCCAGCATCTGCAAGTTTTTATTTTCTTTGAGTGATACTGTCCAGGGCCTGCTGTGACCTTGTTAAAGTCATCTATTTGCTGCAGCATTATTCAGAATGGCTCCTCCAATAAGATTCCCTCTTCCTTGAACTTTGTTTCAATTCACTGCAGGGATGTGGGTGTCACTGGCTGGCCTGTATTGATTGCCCATTGCTACTTGCCCTGAGAAGGTGGTGGTGAATTACCTTCTTGGACCCACAATGCTTTAGGAAGGGAGTTCCACAGTTTTGACCCAGAGACAGTGAAGGAATATTCCATGGATATTTTTCCATGTCAGGATAATGAGTGCTTGGAGGAGAACTTTGTGGTGCTGATGTTCCCATGTATCTTGTCCTTCTAGATGGAAATGGTCACAGGTTTGGAGTGTGCTGTACAAGGAGCCTTTTTGCAGTGCATTTTGTGATAGTACACACTGCTGCCACTGAGCGTCAATTATGGATGGATGGAAGTTTGTGGATGTGGTGCCCATAAAGCAGGCTGCTTTAGTGTCAAGTTTCTTGAAAGCTTTTGGAACTGCATTCGTCCAGGAAAGTGAGGAGTATTCAATCATACTGCTGACTTGTGTTTGACATAGTTTGTCCCCTCTCTATCGTCAAAAGCCTTTTCATAATTTTAATGTTCTCTATTCTACTATCTTTCAATCTTCTCTTCTCAAATGAGTTCCATCCTAACTAGTCTTGTTATTGGAGTCAGCAAATTGACTGGCCTGCTGAGGGGCAAATGTAGCAGTCGATATTTTAGATTGAATTGCCTTAATGCTGGAGATTGTATTTTAGGATGAGATGATGGCAATGTGATAATGCCACAGGACTGGTCATCCCAGAGTCCAGACTAATGACTGAGGCCATGAGTTCAAATTCACCGTAGCAGCTGCTAGAACTTAAGTTTGACTAATATGACACAAAGATAGGTGGAGGGACAGATAATGTTGAGGAAGCTGGAACGCTGCAGAAAGACTTGGTCAGGGTAGGAGAGCGGGCAAAGAAGTAGCAAATGGAAACGTTACAGGTAAGTGTGAGGTTATGCACTTTGATTGGAAGAATAGAGACATAGACTATTTTCTAAATGGAAAAGACTTTGAAAATCTGAAGCATAAAAAGGACTAGTTTAGATTCTCTTAAGATTAACATGTTGGTTCATTTGGCATTTATGAAGGCAAATGCAATGTTAGCATCCACTTTGAGAGGGCTGGAATGCAAGAGTGGAGATGAGCTATTGAGGCTGTATAAGGCACTTATCAGACCACATTTACAGAATAGAATTTGAATGGAATTAGCTTTATTGTCACATGTACTTAGATGAGTACAGTTACAAGTTTAGAAGTCATCACTTATGGCGCCATCTTAGATACAAAAGTACCTCGGTACAGATTCTTGAGTACAAATTCTTGGAACAAAGAAAATAGAGAAATAAAGAAATAAAATATTTAGAATAATCCAGTCCAGGCTAATACCTAGTCTCCAGACTGTGCCAGGCTTCACCTCATAGCTTTTGAGGCCAGGAGACCGCTCTGGAATAATCTCAAGGACAGATGTCCACGCTGAGGCCACATCAGGCTGAATGGCCACTGAGTCGGACTGGGAGGTCATCATGCCAGGTCCGCACTGAGTTTGAAAGTAAGAGACCATGCTGAGGCCAAGAGTCCGAGTCTGCGCTGAGACCAGGAGTTTAGGACATCGCTTATAAAAGGAGAAAAATAAACACAAAAGAAAGAAAAAAAGAGTAAGAAAAGATATGAGCAAAGCAGATGATCTTAATTAAAGACTCCCTCTTCGTTGTCATTTTGTAAGTAAGATTTGGAATATTGTACACAGTTCTGGGGCTGTATATCTAAGGAAGGATGTGGAGGCCTTGGAGAGGTTCCAGAGGAGGTTTACGTGAATGATCTCAGGAATGAAGGGTTTGTCACATGAAGAACAGTTGACTCTGGGTCTGTGCTTGATTTTAGAAGTATGAGACAGGATCTCACTGAAACATACAGAATACTGAGAGGCTTGGACAGTGTGAATGTGGAGAAGATATTTCCACTAGTAGGAGAGACTAGGACCTGAGAGCCAGCCACACCCTTTAGAACTGAGATGAGGTGGAATTTCTTCAGCCAGAGGGTAGTGAATCTGTGGAACTCATTGCCACAGGATGTTGTGGAGGCTAAATCATTGAGTGTCTTTAAAACAGAGACTGATAGTTCTTTATTAGTAAGGGGTTGATGGGTTACAGGGAGAAGGCAGGAAAATGGAGTTAAGAAACAAATCAATCATGAACGAATGGCAGAATATACTTGATGGGCCGAATGGCCTAATTCTGCTCCTGTATCTTGTGGTCTTAAATTTGGAATTGAAAGATAGTCTCAGGACTGGTGACTGTGAAATTATCAACGACCGTTGTAAAAACGTATCTGGTTCCTTTACCTGGCCTGGCCTACGTGTGACTCCAGGCCCATAGCAATGGGGTTGACTCTTAACTGCATTCTGAAATGAACTAACAAGACATTCAGTTCAAGGGTAATTAGAGACAGACAACAAAACCTGGTCTTATGGTGCACATTTCATAAAATCTTTTCAAAAATCCCAAATGCTATAAAATGAGACACGTTTCTGTAAATGTAAGTATTTCCATTTGCCTCCTTTGCTTTTCTTAATTAAGTGAATGTGTAGCATTAATCACAGTGTACATTATAGAATATGAGGCCATGTGTATGTTTGCGTTTCTGCAGGATCCAATTATAAACATCATGGTTAATGTCAGTGTTGAACCTGTGATGAATGGACATATGACTAGGGGAAAAGTTTTTACTTTTCATGACAGTTTATCCAAAATGTGAACGGAAACATCTTCAGGTATCAAGATCATTGTGTGTGAAGTACTTTGTGACATTTTAGGTTGATGTGAAAAGATGTTGCATAAATTGAAAGCATTTCTCTTATTTAACACGGGGAGTTGAACTTGTGACTGCTGTGATAACAGCATTCTGATAGCAAATGTAATATATTACGCACTAGGAATGTATATTAGTTTTGGATTCTTTTGGCTGTGTTTCAACCGGTTTTAATCTGTTCATTTATTTAGCGTTGGGTAACAGCAAAAGCATCATAACCTCACAAGAAAGCAAAATTGTCGAGAAAATCTGACAGAAATGTAAGAATCTCCAGCCCACGTCACTGTCCCAGTTTTTGGGATGTTTCCATTATGGTCATGTACATTCATCTGTCTATTTAAACAATAATCTAAACCATGAGGCAGTTAATTCTCCTTGATTGAAGGTTACGTCTTCATGGAGTATTTTCTCTCCAATGTCTTCACTGTTCTCACCAGACGCCATAATCATTACTTCTTCGATTACCTTTTTTTGAGTAAGCAAATACTATCAATTCTGTGATCTATACTGCCTTCTATTTCACATTGAATGCCTATCACATCAGCTTTTTTGTGATTCTGCACAAATAACAATCTAAGGGTAATGTCCACAATGACTCTTATCAATTTTTATAGATGTACCATAAAAAGCATCCTATCTGGATACATCACAGCTGGTGTGGCAACTGCTCTGCCCAAGAAATTACAGAGAGTTGTGAATGCAGCCCAGTCCATCATGAAACCCACCCTCCCTTCCATTGACTCCATCTACATTTCCCACTGCCTTGGGAAAGCAGCCAGCATAATCAAAGACCTTCCCACCTCAGTTATACTTTTTTCCACACTCTTCCATCAGGCAGAACATGCAAACATTTGAAAACATGTACCAATAGATTTAACAACAGCTTCTTCTCTGCTGTTATCAGCCTTATGAATGGACTTCTCCTCTGTTGGAGTTGATCTTTTCCTGAATCTCCCCTGTAGATGTAACACTATGTTCTGCATTCTGTTCTATTATCTTGATGTACTTATGTAAATTATGATTTGTCTGGTTAACACACAGTATAATACTTGCATTGTATCTCGGTACATGTGACAACAATAAATCAAATCAAATGATAGCACTTGTTCTTGGATCAACTATCTTTTAGCATGATCCCATCTCAGCTAAGAACATGCCTTATTTGTTTGATGGCTACCTGTAAAAAATTGCCAATCTGAAACTGCAACTATTATCTGGCTGAATAACAATCCATAAAAGTTCATTAATGACAGCGATTGGGACGTAAATATACACATATCACCAACTTTAAGGGTGGTTAAATGGTCATTATATAAACATATGGATGAAAATGGAATAGTGTAGGATAGATGGGCTTCAGATTGGTTCAACAGGTCAGCACAACAGCGAGGGCCGAAGGGCCTGCACTGCACTGTAATGATTTATGTTCTCTGTTCTATACAATGCATTTGCTTTACACACACAATGGATTCAACTCCCCTGTGACCTACATTGGAACAAAATTATTATTCAAACTTGACTTTGGTTTACCATGCAGCCTCTGACCTCTTGACTATTTGCTTTGAGATCACCAATCCTAAATGATTTCATTCACTATCCTGAGGTCACCTTCATTCTGCATTTCTGGTGGCAGACTGCATGTCATCTTCAATTCAAAAACCACTCCTTTGAGCTTACTGATCTATTGCCTTTCTATGACCTTCCTGATTCTCGGTTGTCAGGATATCTTTTGATTTCCAAGTTCTAACTTTTCATTTCTTCCAACCGACTATTTCTTCGAGCAGGAAAATCCCCTATCCTCGGACCTCCTCCCCCCCTCCCCCCTCCATTCACCACTTTTCTTTTGTAGCATATTTTCATTATTGTTCATGTTATCTATTTTATTTGTATTTGTTCTATAAATTTAACATATTTATTCTGACAAGAATTGCAATACCAATTTTTGCAGCTGTAACCAAACTAAACATTATACCTCAGACTGAGGAAGCATGTAACATAATTCAGAGACATTTGAAACCTTGCAGAGTGGGCAGGTAAGTAGTAAGCCAAGGTTAGCAGAGATAAATGTGAATGATGTACTTTGAAGGAAAACTAGAAAGATCACTTGCACTTCAAGAAGCTGAATGAGGTAAAGGAGAAAAAGAATCAAGGGATACAGATGAACAAATATTTACACACAGCATTGCAGAAGAGAAATGCAATTAACAATGCAAACAAGCTGCTCAGACTTATCTTCAGGGCTTTAAAATTGAAATTAGTAAAGTTATGTCTGACATATACAGGACCTTAGTCAGACCATACTAAAGTATTCTACATAGTTCTACCCTCCAAATTTTAAAAATAGACATAGGTGCATGAACAAAATGCAAATTGGGTTGACAAGAATGATATCAGAACTAAGCAATTAGTGTTACTGAGCTGGATTGAACAGGTTGCGGCATTATTCAAAGGAGGTCATAACGAAAGCTCATTTTATTCTTAAGTACTGCACAGGTGGTAACATCTAAGGAGCTGTCTCAATATTTAAAAAAAATTCATGGCTTGTGGGCATTGCTGGCTAGGCCAGCATTTATTGCTCACCCTAATTGCCTGTAGGTAACACTGCTGTGGGTCTGGTGTCACGTGTAGGCCAGACCACGTAAGGATGGCAGCTTTCCTTCCTTAAAGGACATTAATGAGGCAGATAGGCTTTTAGAACAATCAACAATCAACAACGGTTTCAAGGTGATCCTTAGGTCCTGTTTTTCCTGACAGATTTTCATTGAATTCAAATTTCACTGTGAGCCACACTGAGATTTGAATCTGTGTTCCAGAATATTAAGCCAGTGTTCTGTGCGTTAAGGGAGTGGAATCCTTTTCTGCTCCTGAAAACTGACGGTTAATGATTGTGTACTCTAGTTGCTCTGTGGGTGCTGAGGTAGTACTTGAATCCAAACTTTCTGGCCCAGAGGTCAGGACAATGCCACTGTGCCACAAGACCTTCTGGATAGCATGAGAAATGTTGACACTGCTTAGCTGTGCTCAATATGTTACTTAAATGAAGAAGGAAGGACTGCAGAATTCTGAGGCGCAGAAGGATCTTGTGCAACATTCTTAAAAGTTTGTGTGCAAGCATGTTATCAAGGAGAATAATAGCATGTTATCCTTTATACTGAGAGGAATTGATCATCAAAGGATGGTATGTTTCAGTTATACAGGGCATTGGTATGCTGTGCAGTTTTGGTCTCTTTATTTAAGGAAGGAGCAAATATATTGGAGACAATTCCATGAAGGTTTATTAAGTTGATAGCTGGAATGAATGGATTATCTTATGAGGGAAGCTTGGACAGACTGGGCTTGTTTCCGCTGGAGTTTAGAAGAGTGAGGGTCGACTTGACTAAAGTTTATAAGCTCCTGGTCAATCTTATCAAAGTGGAGGTAGAAAGCCTGTTTGCTCCTGTTTGAGAATCCAAAACTAGAGGCACCATTTTAAAATCATGGGTTGCCCTTTCAGACCTTAGGGAACAAGGATGGGAAATAATAATTGAGAACCAGAAAATGACAGAGGAGTTAAATAAATACGTTACATCAATTTTCACAGAAGAAGATACTAATTTCATTCCACTGGCCATGGACTAAAGGTTATTCCAAGAAAGAGTGGAAATCTTTAGGAATGAGAGGTGATGAGATTAATGGAAAGATGGGTATTGTTTTGTGAAGCCAAATTGTGCTCATTCTGATTCCATACAGTATTAAACATCAGCAATGTTTATGGAACTAATATGAATGGCTCAGTGGTCACTTTAATGAAAGCAAATATAAAGTAGGCCTGAAACTTACAATAGTTTGTAATCGATATGGAAGGTGCTTAAGCAATCAAAACAAGAATGTACAACGGAGACCAATTCTTTTTTATTGATGCAGCATTTAGAATAATTCTCTCTTTTTTGTATCAAAATCAATAGCTTTCCTTTTAACTGTGTTTTTTCAATTTGCCCAACAACCACTGATGAAGAGATAACTTTATCTAAAACATCAATTGCTTCAAATAACCAAAGGGTATACAGGGAAGTTGTAAGTAGAAAATAATGGATTATTTTGATATTTGTTTTATATCTGTCATCTTAAATATATTTTGAAGTGAAAATCAAAACCTGGAAGCCAGGCATTTTGAGAACAGCAGAGCAGAATTCTACATTTCTTCCTCCACATCAAGATTTGAAACTGCAATTTGCTTCTCAAATTACATTTTAGTCATTTTCCTTTGATGGTAGATGTAGAGTTCTGGGATGACTATAAAAACATAGAACTTAAAATAAAACCCGGGATTAAAAAGAAGCTTCTTACAAGTTTCAGGTTCATTGCATATTAGAGAACCAAGTTAAAAATAAAAGTTATAGAAGAAATCTAAAGAGGGGAGCAGGAGGGAAAATAAAGATGATGAATCGAGAGTAAACGGTAATGTAGAGAAGGAATCTAAATTGTTTTCTCAACATAAGGACAGTCAAGGTCTAATCACACTAAGGGATGAGCCAATTAGAAATTAAAATGGATATGCTGTCACAAGGGAGGTTGGTTGCTGGTGGCTGTTTTGCAACGAAGACAGATAACAACAGATGGGTTCAATTGCCACACCAGCTGAGGTTACCATAAAGGGGACTCCTTCTTAACCTCTCCCCTTACCTGGGGCATGGTGACCCTCAGGCTAACCACCACAAATTGTCTCTAACAAGCGAGTAGCTCTATGGTCTGGTAAGACTATGATGAATGAATGAATTAATTATCGTCATGTATCTAGGGAGATACAGTGAAAAGTGTTCTGTTGCCACAATCTGGCGCCATTTTCAGTTACAAAAGAATACAAAGAAAGTACTTAAATAGAGTTTATCTTCATCAGCCGGGCTCTTAAACATAGCTCCAAGACTTCTGCAAGGTCCCACTCCGGGCCTACACCGCCAACAATCCCTGCTCCAGGTACTGACACTTTGACCGCCCACAATCTGGGCCTACTGTAGCCAGGAGTCCCCACTCAGCCATCACTGCATTTGACGCCATGCCGCCATTCCAGGAGTCCATGTATTAGGCCTATGAGCCAGGAGACCCCTCTCCAGGTGCCACTCCGGCCTCCCTAGGAGGATGAAGAAATGAAAAGTAGAAGAAAAAGGACAAAGGGAGTGAAAAAGACTGCAGCTACCCGGAACAGATGGGCTCAGCCCAGACACTACCCACTATGCCAGTGCTGTCATCTGGTAAGACTATAGTGACTTTGCCTTTACCCTTTAATAGAGACAGAGGACATGCTTGAGGTATGAGAGTCATAGAGTAATAAAGATGTACCGCATGGAAACAAACCCTTCAGTCCAACTCATCCATGCCGACCAGATATCCCAACTCAATCTAGTCCCACCTACCATTCCCTCCAACAACTTGCCCACCACCAACGTCAGGCTCACTGGTCTATAGTTCCCTGGCTTGTCCTTACCACCTTCCTTAAACAGTGGCACCACGTTATCCAACCTCCAGTCTTCCGGCACCTCACCTGCGACGATCGATGATACAAATATCTCAGTGAGAGGCCCAGCAATCACTTCTCTAGCATCCCACAGAGTTCTAGGGAACACCTGATCAGGTCCTGGGGATTTATCCATTTTTATGCATTTCAAGACATCCAGCACTTCCTCCTTTGTAATATGGACATTGTTCAAGATGTCACCATCTATTTCCCTACATTCTAAATGTTCCATGTCCTTTTCCACAGTAAACACTGATGCAAAAAACTCGCTTAGATTCCCCCCTATCTCCTGCAGCTCCACACAAAGGTCGCCTTGTTGATCTTTGAGGGGTCCCTATTCTCTCCCTAGTTACCCTTTTGTCCTTAATGTATTTGTAAAAACCCTTTGGATTCTCCTTAACTCTATTTGCCAAAACTATCTCATGCCCTCTTTTTCCCTCCTGACTTCTTTCTTAAGTATACTCCTACTGCCTTTATACTCTTCTAAGGATTCACTCGATCTATCCTGTCCATACCTGACATATGCTTCCTTCTTTTTCCTAACCAAACCTTCAATTTCTTTAGTCATCCAGCATTCCCTATAACTACCAGCCTTTCCTTTCACCCTAACAGGAATATACTTTCTCTGGATTCTTGTTATCTCATTTCTGAAGGCTTCCCATTTTCCAGCCGTCCCTTTAACTGCGAGCATCTGCCCCCAATCAGCTTTTGAGAGTTCTTGCCTGATACCGTCAAAATTGGCCTTTCTCCAATTTAGAACTTTTAAATTTTATATCTGGTCTATCCTTTTCCATCACTAGTTTAAAACTAATCAAATTATGGTCCCTGGCCCCAAAGTGCTCCCCCACTGACATCTTAGTCACCTGCCCTGCCTTATTTCCCAAGAGTAGGTCAAGTTTTGCACCTTCTCTGGTAGGTACATCCACATATTGAATCAGAAAATTTTCTTGTGCACAACTTAACAAATTCCTCTCCATCTAAACCCTGAACACTATGGCAGTCCCAGTCTATGTTTGGAAAGTTAAAATCCCCTACCATAACCACTCCATTATTCTTACAGATAACTGAGATCTCCTTACAAGTTTGTTTCTCAATTTCCCTCTGACTATTAGAGGATAAGTTTATCATCCCTTTCTTATTTCTCAGTTCCACCCAAATAACTTCCCTGGATGTATTTCCAGGAATATCCTCCTTCAGCACAGCTGTAATGCTATCCCTTATCAAAAACACCTCTCTCCCTCCTCCCTTGCCTACCTTTCTGTCTTTCCTGTAGCATTTGTATCCTGGACCATTCAGCGGCCTAACATCAGTACTTTGCATCTATGTTCAAAAGAAAAGAGAAGATTAACAATATAGCAGCAAAGAGGACAGAAACAATATTGCATCAGATAAATATTGAAAAACAGAATTTATTTAAGAGTTGGCAATTCTCAAAGAGAAAAGTCACCTGACCTGAATATGATGTAAGTTGGGTTACTGAAGGAAATAAATATTCTGGTCAAAGTCTTCCAATCCTCCTTGGAAATGGAGGTTTTGCCAGGGATTATAAGGTTCTAATTGTTACATCCCTTTATAGAAAAGGGAAAGAGATAAACACAGCCAGCTTAACAGAGACAATCAGAAATAAACTACTTGGCATTTGGAAAATTACCAGCTAACAAATAAGATGCAGCATGGATTTGAAAGCAAATCGTGAGTAATTATCATAAGTTCCTTGATGAAATAATGGTGGGGTTTGATGAGAGTAACTTAATTGGTGCTACGTGAATGGACTTCAAAAGGTTTTTGACATTGGACCACATAAGATGCCTGATAGGAAAATTAAAGATCTGCTGGATGAATGGGACAGTGGCAGCATAGATGCAAAATTAAACAAGGGAGAGAAAGAAGAGAATCATACTGAACTGTTGTTTTCCAGAACACAGAGGTACAGATTCTTGTTCCCCAGAAGCCAATATTAGGACCACTGTTCAGTTGCATATATATTAATGACATGGACATCATCATGTAGAGCATGATTTCAAAGTTTGCATGTGGCATGAAATTTGGTGATGTAATAGAGAATGATGAGGATCGTAACAAACTTCAGGAGGATATAGATGAAAAGACAGTCACAAAGCAAATGCAATGCGAAGAAATGTGAACGAGTGCATTTTGGGAGGGATAAGGTCCTGGGAATGTTGCTGAACAAAGAGACCTTGGACTGCAGGTTCATAGTTCCTTGAAAGTAGACTCACAGGATAATGAAGAAGGCATTTGGTATGCTTTCCTTAATTGGTCAGAGCATTAAGTATTAAGGTTGGGAGGTCATATTGTGGTTGGAGGTCATATTGAAACTGAACAGGACATTGGTTAGGCCACTTTTGGAATACTGCATGCAACTCTGGATTCCTTCCTATCGGAAGTATGTTGTGAAACTTGAAAGGGTTCAAAAAAGATGTACAAGGATGTTGTCAGGGTTGGAGGATTTGAGCTATAGGGAGAGGCTGAATAGGCTAGGGCTGTTTTCCCTGGAGCGTCGGAGGCTGAGGGGTGACCTTATAGAGTTTTATAAAATTATGAGGGACATGGATAGGATAAACAGACAAGGTCTTTTTCCTGGGGTGGGAGAGTCCAGAACTAGAGGGCATAGGTTTAGGGTGAGAGGGGAAAGATATAAAAGGAACCTAAGGGACAACTTTTTCAGACAGAGGGTGGTGCATGTCTAGAATGAGCTGCCAGAGGAAGTGGTGGAGGGTGGTACAATTATAGCGTTTAAGAGGCATCTGGATGGGTATATGAATAGGAAGGATTTGGAGGGATATCTGGTCGGCATGGACCAGTTGGCTGAAGGGTCTGTTTTCATACTGAACATCTCTAAGACTCTAAGGCAGAATGACGACTGGCTTTAGAAACTATGTGGATGCAATTTTCAAAGGGGGTGCAGAAACACAGTGACCTGAGTTGAATATACATAAATCTTTGAAGTGACAAGTTGAGGAGGCTGTTTAAACAAAAAGTATTTGGGTTTGTTAATAGCAGCACTGCAGTGAAAAATAATAAAAGTTGTTCTAAATATTTAGAGATCATTGGTTCGGCCTCAGATGGAGTAACGAATCCAATTATGGAGACTGGACTTTGGAGAGGAAGCCAGGGTATTAAAGAGGCTGTAAATGAGATTATCAGGGATGGGAGATTTCAATTACATTTGGAGACGAAAGTTTGAATGATCTCCACTGAGCAAGGAACATCAAGGGGAAATATAATAAAAGCATTTAAAGTCATGACCAGTGACTTGATGGAGAAGAAATTGTTTCCAGTGACACAACAGTCTCTAAGTATAGGACAGAAATCTAACGTAAGTGGTAAAAAGTTAGGAGATGAGAAATTTTTTGTCGTAGCAAGTTGTTATGAACTGGAAAGTTCAAGTAGATTAGATTACTTACAGTGTGGAAACAAGTCCACACCGACCCGCCAAAGCGCAACCCACCCAGACCCATTCCCCTACATTTACCCCTTCACCTAACACTACGGGCAATTTAGCATGGCCAATTCACCTGACCTGCACATTTTTGGACTGTGGGAGGAAACCGGAGCACACCCACGCAGGCACAGGGAGAATGTGCAAACTCCACACAGTCAGTCATCTGAGGCAGGAATTGAACCTGGGCCTCTAGCGCTGTGAGGCAGCAGTGCTAACCACTGTGCCACCGTGCTGCCCACATCCTTTATGTGTAGACAATCCTTTATCGGAAATCCCAAAATCTGAAAAGCTCCAAAGTCCGAAGGTTTTTTTGTGAAGTTTTTTTCTCATTAACAAGGTTGATTGGCGTGCAGTTAACCCAAATCTACACCCAAGTCGTGGGGGGTGAGGCCTGGCACTGGCAGGCCTCGATTCTGTTTCAAGGCCCCATTTTACTTAGTGAGTGTGTTCCTCCGGTAAGAATTTTTAAAAATTCACCATCAAATTGCTACTTATTCTGAAATTTTTAAAATTCTGAATTCTGAAAACCAGCTGGTCCTGAGCATTTTGGATAAAGGATTGGGCACCTGTACTGCCTGACGGGTGAGGAAAAAAGATTCAATGATAAATTTTAAAGGACAATTGAGTAAAAATTTGAAGTAAATGAATTGCAGAGCAAGGGGTAAGGACAGGGGATTGGCTCTACCAAGATAGCTTTCAAATAGCTATTTCTTGAATGAAGGATAGAATTGCCTTTTTCTGTGTGCTATCTTATGGTCTTAATTATTGCTCGCAGTTTGGAAGTGCTGAGTCGGGGCAGTTTCCCACTTACACAAATGCGACCTGGGACAAAGTTATCCACAAGTTCAGATTTTCATCCTTGGGTGGGTGGGCTGGGGGTGTGGGTGGTGAAAGCTATGAAGTGAAAAGGGAAGTCATGGTTATTGCTTCTGGAAAGTTGATAGGGACTGGGGGAAACTTTGTGCAATTATGTTTTTTTGACTCTGCCAAAGAAAGAATAAAGCAAAGATCAGCACTCCAGGCTTCACCTCTCATACCACCCTCTCCACGCACTCTCAAGTTGTGTCAAACCAGGACATTTAGACCTCCATGATCTATCACACCCTCCATGTTAACTTATGCCTTTTCAGCCAGTTCTCATGACCTTTTGTAGCGTCTCAGCCAACTAGAGCATGTATGACGTACTTTTCCCTCCCTTGTTACAAATGAACATATACAAAATAGATAGAGCTGTTGCCATGACAACAGAGAGAGCAAGCCTGCATGTGTCCTATTTTTAAATGCATCTCCTATTGGCCTTCCTTTCTCGCCATTGCCAATGATGTATAGTCTCTGATTTGTAATTTACAATTGTTCACACCACACCTTCCTGTGAAATATCTGAATATTTCTCTTAGTGAACAACTTTGATTGCTACAATTCTATACATGTACATCTTACCATTCTCTTTAGTATGATGATTGGTTCTTCTCATAAACATTCTGGAATACTCAGAATCAAAACGATCACATAAAGTGCAATTAATATACAACTGATTTCCTTATTAATAGATTACAATATTTACCCTCCAATAACCTTTTTTTTGCAATTGTAGGTTGGAACACAAACATGTTTTAACAGATATATCAAGCAAGATTTGAAAATACTTGTGAAATAGTGACTAGAGCCTTATTAAATGCACACAGAGAATAGATCATAAAAAGGGGCCTGAGACAAAGGTGCCTGACTGGAAACTAATTAATTTTACTTGATGTGAAATAAAGTTAGCTCAGCTTAATTGGATCAGAAAATGGCAGATTAAACAGCAGGGCAATGGTCAGAGATATTTAAAAGCTGGATAAATATGATATATGTTAAATATATTCTGACCAGTCTTACAGGGACAGCTATATCGCATCAAATTCATGAATAAATATAAAAGTTGCAGAAAATTAACTATAAAAAAGATATTTGGCATATACACATAGTTTAATGAAGAAAAAAATATTAATTATAAAAGATTTGGTAAGGAAACGAAGAGAGTGAAGACTAGCAAAACTAATGTTACATTACAAAAAACAAAATAGTCATCTACAAAAAGGGAAATAGCAGAAGCCAGACAGTGAAGTTGAAAGAAAAGGACTCCTTAAACGTGAAAGACCAATCTTGACTTTGAAATGGTATTATAGGGATTTCTGTGACATTAGTGACTTGGAGGCCTTGAACCTCACTGTTTCCTCTACACTAACAGTGCTCCCAGAATGCTGGTCAGTAGAGACCAGAATGCTGATTCAGCACTTTTGAAGAACATACAAGTCAGAATGCTGAATAGTCTGAAGGGGAACTTGGAAGTGAAGGTATTCCATGACAGTACTGCTGATGTACTCCCTCAGTGATGGACATGACAGAGGATGTAGGTGCTGATGAAGGGATCTTGGAAAGTTGCTATAATATATTCTGTTAATCATAAATCGCACACTATTGATGGAAGATGTGGATGATGAGCCAGTTCAGGTGCCCTAGCCAAGAAAAATCACCATAACAATTTTACATTTGATCAAATCTTTTATATGCATCCAATAAATTTAGCACCCTCACAGCACCAGGGACCTGGGTTCAATTCCTGTTTCAGATGACTGTGTGGAGTTTGCATATTCCCCCCGTGTCTGCATTGGTTTCCTCCAGGTGCTCCGGTTTCCTCCCACAATCCAAACATGTACAGGTTAGATGAATTGGCCGTGCTGAATTGCCCACAGTGTTCAGGGATGTGTAGGTTAGGTGCATTAATCAGGGTAAATGTAGAATAATAGGGCAGGGGAATGGGTCTAGGTCATTACTCTTCACTGTAGGGATTCTATTCTATTCTAAGTACAGGTGAAGATCATGACTGACAGTGGAATGTGTAAAGTCTGTCAAGAAAGAACAGGTAAGCTAAAGAAAATGTAGATGCAGTTGTGAATTGAAATGTAATTTTATAATTTTGTGTTGCAGGAGGGACAACTCGACCAACAATTGCACAAATCAAAGATTTGACACTGGTATCCAATTACTAATTTTAAACTTGAGTGTTTACCTCTTGAATGCCTAGTATAGGAAGAAGTTAGTGAACACAGAGACAGACTTGATCTGTCAAGAACAGGCAAATTGTATGAATGTTAGCTATGCTTTACTATGTTAGTTTAATTTTGTGGCATTGCTTACATATGGACTTTTTTTCAAAGCATTTGTTAAAGTACCACAAAAGATGTCACAAAATTAAAACAGATGGCATTAAAGAAAATGTAGATGCAATAATATGGATTGCAGAGCGCAACAAGTAGGGTAAATGGAGGTGATTTTAATCTGCCAGAATGTCACTCAGAGATCTTTACTTGAGTTTTCTGCTCTCTCTTTCTCTCTTTTGATTTCCATTTTCTAAGCAATTTGGACAAAGATGGAAGAAGAATTATATGAAAATTGCTAAGAATATCAAACTTGTGTGGGAAAATCAAGTTAAAAATTGACAAAATATGCACAAAAGTGTGTTGTGGACTGGGGAGGTTAGAAAAGTGGACAAGTGGATGATAAACATAATCTGCTGCAGAGCAATGTGAAGTCGTTTAAAAATATATTTAAAAAGGAAATTGCAAAAAGGTATGAGCTGGGAAATTACAGGAGTCTGTAACAAAAAAGGAACTATATTTGGCTTTGAAATATGGTTTTAGTCCTGACCCCTTTGATTCAGTCATGATACTTCATTAAAAATCAGCTTTACTCAAATTATCTATTTCCCAATTCAATAATACAACATAGTCTTTGTAAAATATAATTATAGCTTTAGTGCAAGAATGAAAAATGATTTATTTGTTTTGACTACATAAAGAACTTGTAAGATTTATTGTGAAAATTGTTCAATTTAAAAGATAAGGAGGATCCCATAGAAGAAGCAGCAATAATGGTTGAAGTAAACTGAGTTCTCTGTTCATAATCCTGTTATCAAGAAAAATGAAAACACTGACAATAATATTGGAAGTGGAAAGAATAAGCTGAGTCACAAAAGACAAAATTAAATAGTAAAAGAATTTGCAAATGTAACAGAGATTGAACTCAAGGGTGAATGCTGTCAAAGTCAAGATGAAGTAAATGACCTCTTTACATTATTCACAAAAATGCAAAGATTGAAAGCACATAATTAATTAAATTAATCTTCATTTATTTAATAAATTGTCACCCAATCAACTTTAATCATTTACAGAAGTGACCTTTAATATTGATTTCAATTAAACATTTAATGTTTCAAACATAGGCACAGCTTTACAGATGAGAGATTTCAGTGCCTGTGATTTCATTTGATGAGTGCATACAACATCAAATTATGGGTAATTATATCACTACCATTTTTATGTAGGATCTGCAGTAGAATTTTTTACAATTTTCCATCACACTAAATCAAAACAGCCATCAAAGTAGACCCTGTAATTGGCAAATCTTTTCAAGGGACTCAAAATTTGCAATTTGGTATGGTACAAATGGCAAGTAGTGAAAGATTGTTTCCATTAAGTAAATATAGATGTGGTTCATCCACAATCTATGTAAATGGCAAAACAGGACAGAGGGCTGAATGGCTAATCTATTGTTAGATTTTGGACATTTGAGGTCACAGTTACTAATATAGACAGTTAGCTATTTGTAAGCAGTTTGCAAATAGTTCATTATATTTATTAAGAAACAGCAGTTTATATACAATGCACTATCAAATTAGACAAAGTAAAGAAATATAAGAATTTTTTTTCCGATTCTAAAGCCATTCTGCAGAATGGAGGGGCAGGCATTTGTTTTGGAATGATGGAATGTTTGTCCTTGATGTTGTGCAGTCTTTGGGATGGTAAGTCTTTGTTCTTCCCTCCAGCTGATGTAGGAGAAATCCTGGTCTTCTCCAAAAGAAGATGATGGCTCTTTTCCCCTGGACCCTCTCTCTCCATCTCTTCCTCCCACCCCACCTCCCCATATGATATCCCTTATTGTGGGGACTGGCAATCTATGCTGTGTCCATCACAAACTGAAATCTTTCAGCCAATGACCATGGGGCAGCTGCTCATGATGTCAGGATGACTGTTTCCCCTTGCCACGTCCATTTGAAGGTCAGTTTTCATTCTTTCTAAGAACACAAACTCATTTTCTCAAAGACAATTTATCACCAGATAAATCTTTTGTTTACATTTGCAGAAGAATAGTTACAACTGTAACAAATGTTACATTTGGTAAGTGAGGTCTCATGCTATATCAGAAATATTAAACATGGAATACTAAAATATATTTTCACAATATCAGTTTTAAAGGGAACTCCCATTTCCAATCTATTCCTATGTGACCAACAACCTGAAAATTAGGGTTGTAAATTTAAAATATTCCCTTTAGGTTTGAAAACAGGGAATGAATATTTTTCTAGTCATTTCTTTATTGAGGCAGAAACTATAACATAATTGGATAACCACTCAAAGAAAGAATATGAAAAGAGTTGAGAAAATGAAGAGAAATGGGTTGAATCAGCTCCACCTACTGGAACAGGACACAAGGTTGAATGGACTCTACATGTAAATACTACAGTCAAGATTAAAGTGGTGCTGGAAAAGCAAAGCAGGTCAGGCAGCATCTGAGGGACTTTCCTGCTCCTCAGATGCTGCCTGACCTGCTGTGCTTTTCCAGCACCACTCTAATCTTGAGTCTGATCTTCAGCATCTGCTGTCCTCACTTTTGCCATATAAATACTACAGATCAGTGGAGAAAACAAACACTAGGGGAACCAGTCCTGGCCCCAAAGTTTCCAAGTTGAAAGATAATTAAATGGAGAGTGGATGTTTCGGGATGCCAGTTGTAGGTGTGATTGGATCAGGTTCTGAAAGATTGTGGTCCTGAATTTAAACAGACCATGGGAGCCATTATTCTGGAAGGTAGGGTGGTTATGAAGGTGTTGAGCTTGCCTACATTGCTCAGACCTTTGGGTATAGGCGTTGGGATGTTATGTTGAGGTTGTACAGGATGTTGGTGAAGCTGCTTCTGGAGAACTATGTCCAGTTCTGGTCTCCCTGTTATAGGAAGGATATCTGCGAGTTTTGAGAAGATTTGTAGCTCAGGTTGAGGTTTAGGTTGTCAGTTTGCTAGCTGAGCTCAGCAAGCAAACTTACAACCTGAGGGAAGGATATTATTAAGCTGTGGAGCATTCAGAAGAGATTTAGCAGGTCATTGCTGGGTATGGATGTTTTTGGGTTATAAAGGCTGGATAGGCTGGGACTTGTATTACTGGTGCATAGGAGGTTGTGAGGAAACCTCATAGAAGTTTACAAAATAGTAAGGGGTATAGATAGAGTTAATGGTAGATGTATTTTCCCTAGGATGGAGGATTTCAAGACCGGGGGCGTATTTTTAAGGTGAGAGAAGAAAGATTTTAAAAAGACACAAGGGACAAATTTTTTACACAGAGGGTAGTTTGTGTGTGTGGAATGAACTTCCAGAGGAAATGCTGGATGTGGGTAGAATTACAACATTTAAAAGACGCTTCGGGCATAAGCCCTTCTTCAGGAATGAAGCCCTGAAGAAGGGCTAATGCCCAAAATCTCGATTCTCCTGCTCCTTGGATCCTGCCTGACCTGCTGCGCTTTTCCAGCAACACATTTTTCAGCTCTGATCTCCAGCATCTGCAGTCCTCACTTTCTCCTACAACATTTAAAAGACATTTGGATAAGTGCATGGATAGGAGACGTATGGAGGGATATGGGCCAGGAGCAGGCAGGTTATGACTAGTTTAGTTAATGATTATGGTTGGTATGGTCTGGTTGGACCCAAGGGTCTAATTCCGTTCTGTATAACTCTGAGTCTATGACACTATGGAGCACAAACACTGGCAGCATAGTGGCTTAGTGGTTAGCACTACTGCCTCACAGCACCAAGGACCCAGGTTCACTTCCAGCTTTGGGTGACTGTCTGTGTGGCATTTCCATGTTCTCTCTGTGTCTGTGTGGGTTTCCATCGGGTGCTCTGGTTTCCTCCCAAGTCCAGTGATGTGCAGGTTAGGTGGATTAGTCATGGGAAATGCAGGGTTCGGAGATAGCGTAGGTGTCTGGGACTGGATGGGATGCCTTTGGACTGTCGATGCAGACTCGAGAAACCAAATGACCTTATTCCAAATTGTAGGGTTTCTATGACTGATTGGACTGAATGATCAGCTTCTGTAAACTATGCTTTGGTCCTCAAACTTCTACTGGCCTGATTATTTGCCTCTCAACTGATGAGAAGAGTGCTATCCGGGAAAACAGGGTTGCCCACCTCTCAATGGAAGGGGTCCTAGGTGAAGCATGAACCTCCATTTCCCCCAGTCTGGAAAGATGAAGGTTGGGTCTGAAAACCACTCTGCCCAGGAACAATATTCCCCCTCCCCAAAATGTTGCTGGTCCCAACCTCCATGGCTGAGGTGCCTAGGCCTCCACCAACTGTGGCTTTCAGGCTCTGACTGACTGTTGGCAGTTTCAGGTAGACTGGGGATACTGAGCTGGGGGTAGAAGGGAGAGAGGGGGTCTCTGATAAGAAGACCACTGTGCAGCTTATAAGTCTCTGACTGGCACTTGATCCGGTGGATTTTCTCACTGCTGCAGGTAGGGTGCCTCTTCCCTGTAAAGGTGCCTTAGCCCTACACTTCAAAAAAAAGAAAATGTAAATTCCTGGTCACTCTCCTTTCAGGCTGAGCAGACCAGGTTCCAATGGTTGAGCCATCGTCTAAGCTATTTGCTCTTCGTTGGGAGTAATTGTGACCCTGCTCCCCTCTGTGTAGTCACTGCCATTAACATGATCTCCCAGGGGTGCAGTCTGTGTTTCTCTCCATGTTCCTGAGTAAACTCCAAATGAACTCTCTGACAATCTTCATTGGAATCAGGAACAGACTGAAGGTTCTGAAGAATATTAGCAGAGATAAGAAAGACATTGGGAAACCGATGTGTTAGTCAGTGCCACTATTTTCATTCTCATTCCTGATGAAGGGCTCCGGCCCGAAACATCGATTTTCCTGCTCCTCGGATGTTGCCTGACCTGCTGTGCTTTTCCAGCAACACACTCTCAACACTACTTTCATCACCAGCCCATTGATGTTCTTGTTCCTGTTGGGACCGAAAATAACTGCCATCTGATTGTTCTAATTATTTTAATATGAACATTCACCCCGTAACATTTAGATGAATATTCATAATTGCTTAATTTTGCCATACATCCTAATTTCAAATTATTACCCACTCCACTGCATGTCCAAACAAGAACACACAATTCATGCAGTCCCTGCTTTGATGCTAGAAACGAGATTAGTCTTAGTGAGCATCTGTGGTATACCTTCTAGCTGCTTCCCACAAGGTAAATCATTCAATGTTTTGGTAGGAGATTGTGCAGACAAGAGATCAACCAAGCCTCTGTCTGTCTGTCTCTCTCTCTCTCTCTCTCTCACACACACCCACACACACAAAGTATCATTTATTATTCATTCCACTGGCATTAGATCATTATAAACATGAAGGGAAATTAAGGTTACATAAGGAAGTCACAGTATTTGTGTGGAATTCAGTCTGTCATTTACATCTCATTGAGAAAATGCTTTATCGGTCTGATTCTTCTCCCCATGAGACTTCCTTCTCCCAAAGACATGCTATCCTTCAAAGAGGACTCATTTAACAGCACCGACTGCTCTTTCTCCCTATCACTATCTGTGGCTGGACCTTCCATTACTCTCTTTTAACAGAGTCAGTAAAATTATTCCAATCCTTTGTCTGTTGAAATGTTCTTCATTTTCTTTGGGCTCTATCCCCACCTGCCATTTACTCCTTACCCCCTCCCCTCACCCTCTCTTCTGCAAAAGAAATGACATTTTCTTAACTACTATCAGTTCTGAGGAAGGGTCACTCGACCTGAAATATTAACTCTGATTTCTTTTCATAAATGCTGCCTGACCTGCTGAGCTTTTCCAGCAATTTCTATTTTTGTGTCAGTAAAAAAAATAAGGGTTTTTCTTCAAATTCCATCGATTATGAGAAAATCTCAACTTGCTGCAAGCAATCTTTTAATTAAAACTTGCAAACAGTGGGATTAGCAATTAGGTATAAGACAATGTATTGAATATTATTAGATCTGATTTCCTTGCCAAAATACTCAAGCAAAATTCCTGAACATGGGAGCTCATGAAGCTTTTTCATTTAACAACATTGCAGAAATAGAATAAACATGTCGAGTAAAATGTTTCCAACATCTCAATAGATGGACTGCATAATGCTGATTGTCTTTACCAGCACTTTGATAGACTTTTCATTTGTTTTTACCCTCCCTTTTCTCAACATTTCCTTTTTCATTCTGAGGATGCATGCATTGATGACAAGGTCATATTTAGTGTCCATTGTTTATTTGACCTGAAGAAGGTGGTGGTTAGTGGTGTTTCTGAATTGTTCCAGTCTCTATGCTGTAGGTATACTCACAGTGCTGTGAAGGAGGGAGTTTCAAGATTTTGACCCAGTGAGACTGATGAAATAGTGATATATTTCCAAGTCAAGATGAGGTGTGACCTGGAGAGGAACTTGCAGACGGTGCTGTTCCCAGTACTGCTGCCTTTGTCTTTCTAGACGTTAGAGTTCACAGGTTTGGAAGATGCTGTTGAAGGAGGTTTGATAATTTTCTGTGGTGCATCCTATATATGGTATGCATTGCTGCCCTTGTGGATCACTACAAAAGGAGTCAATGTGTAACCAGGGCATCAATGTGGACTTCACCAGTTTCCTTATTTCCCCTCCCCCCCCCTTACCCCAGTTCCAACCTTCCAGCTCAGCACCATCCCCATGACCTGCCCTACCAGCCAATCTCCCTTTCCACCTATCTGCTCCACCCTCCTCTCTGACCTATCACCTTCATCCCCACCTCCATCCACCTATTGTACTCTTGGCTACCTTCCCCCCAGCCCCAACCCCCTCCCATTTATCTGTCCACCCCAGAGGCTCCCTACCTTCATTCCCGATGAAGGGCTTTTGACCGAAACATTGATTTTCCTGCTCCTCGGAAGCTGCCTAACCTGCTGTGCTTTTCCAGCACCACTCTAATCTAGACTCTGATTTCCAGCATCTGCAGCACCTACATCCGCCAACGTATAAAGTGGTATTTAATATGGCATTAATTGTTATTAAATCACCAAATGGTATGAAACTGATCTGAGGTTGTCCTTTTAAGTTAATTCATTGAGCATTGGGAAGTATACTATGAGTTCATTTGAGCAGGATACCTCCATGATTAATGACCCCTCTACTAAACCATTTTATACAGGACACAAATGTAAATAATAGTCTGGACTTAAATATCAGTTGCTGTCAGTATGAAAAGTGGAATAATTAGAACATTTGTTCTAATCATAGTATAGCTCTATTCTGCAGCAACAAATAGCTTTCCTCTGATTAGAAAGAGAAATGCTCATACCCTTGGTTGAGTTACTGGGAAGAAACCATTTAAATTGCATTATTGTTAATATATAATATAAATCTATATCAGTTTTTCAGCATTGTTTATCACCAGTGCTCCTGACACAGTGATGAATTAACCAATTACACCTTTGCATTTAATGTTCTATCCTTGTGATTCAGTATCCCTTTGTGCAATATGGTTTTTCAAATGAATAAATATATTCAGAAAGAGGCATAAGATAAACCAGTAAGCAGATTAATTATAATATTTTGACTTAGAGCATTTGGTGAAATCTAGTTGGCCATAAGTAATAAATGACTATGCTATGTCAAAAGACTCTGTTTTAAGTATTAAAACAAAACTCACTGCGATTGGATAATCGTACCACAAAGCCATAGCACCTGACAAATTGAAACAGCCTACAGTAGAAAGTCTGACCCAGAACCTCATTTTACAGCCAACAGAATCATCAATGTGATTTGACATAATCACAATTTCAAATTACAACTTTGTTCATTAGTTCTTTATTTCATGTGACCACAATAATCATTTAAATAGTGCCTTTAATCATCAATGTTAAAGCCTCAATTTGCTTCACAATTATCAGATTTGATGCTGAGGTACTGATGGAGTTATTGGAACAATACGTTGGGTAAAGAAGTTGGCATTAAGAAGCATTTTAAAGGAGGTCAGAGAGGAAATGGAGTGGAATGTTTTAGAGAGGGAATTCCTTCCAGCTACAAATGGTGCCAGGGAGGCAGAGCAGTTGGTGCTGATGAATGAATCCTCTCTACAGGAAAGGGTGTCTCTCTGGGGAAAGGAGGCTTCATGGCGATAAGGCTCAGAATGACAAAGGATTTCTTGACTTTGGAGTCGAGATGACTGAAGCACAGCTCCAAGCAAAATTGGTGAGTCACCCCCCCCCCCCCAGAAGGTCAGAATTTGAGGTTTCAAGGGCGGCAGGGCTGGAGGAGACAAATAAGGAGAGAAGAGATGATGGAAACAAGGAGGAGACTTCTAAATAAAATTGGGTGGAACTTTGCAGCCAGCCTGGAAGTGTCAATGAGATGAATTTTACAAACCCTCTCTGGATACACTGGAAATGGGAATATTGGAAAATTGGCAGGAGATCATATCTAGGCAAAAGTGAGGACTGTAGATGCTGGAAATCAGAGTCTAGATTAGAATGGCGCTGGAAAAGCACAGAAAGTCAGGCAACATCCGAGGAGCAGGAAAATTGACGTTTTGAGCAAAAGCCCTTCAGGATGCTGCCTGACCTGCTGTGCTTTCCCAAGAGATCACATCTGCTTATCACTGCCAGGGCACTTTGCCAGTAGCAGGAAGGTTGCAGATGGCACATCTGCTTGGGGCCCAAATGAGCTACTTAAAAGGTCAATTAAGGGCCTCTTCCTGTGCCTGCAGGCAGTTTTTGTTTAATGGGAAGTCAGTATCAGTGGCAAATCCAGCATTGTTTATAATCTTAATACTCTGGCAAAGGTAGTGGGGAGACATGCCTTGTAGTCCATGTGCTGTAGGTTCACTCAAAATGGTGTTTAAAAGTGAATTCTAGGATTTTATTCCTGCTAATAAAAGAACAGTGATATATTTCAATGTCAGGATGGTGTACGGTTTGGAAGGAGACTTACAGGTGGTGTTATCCTCCTGCACCTGCTGCCTTTGTACTTCTACATGAATGACATTTCAGGTTTGGTAGATGTTTTGGTAAATTGCTGCCATGCATCTTGTACCTTGCTGCCGTTGTGTATCAGCAGGAAGGAATGCTCATCAGGTGGGTTACCTTGACCTGGATGGTGTTGAGCTTCCTTAGTGTTGTTAGAACTACACTCATTCAAGTAATTGGTTCCATCACACACATGACTAGGTCAGTCTTTGGTGAGTCTGCAGAAGTCGTCGCTGACCAGGCAATTGACAGTAGGGAATTCAGTGATGGTAATGCTATTGAATGTTGAGGGAAGATGGTTAGCTTCTCTTTTGTTAGAAATTACCATAGTCTGGTATTGCTACTTACCACTGACCACAACTCTTGATGTTATTCATCCTGCTGCATATGGATATGAGCCACTTTCCAGTGACTGCTGCTGAACATTATGAAATCATTGGCAAGCATCCCCAATTCTGATGGAGGAAAGATCATTGAGGAAGCAGCTGAAGTACGTTGGGTCTAGGCTACTACACTGAGGAATTCACAGAGTCATAGAATGCCTACGGTACAAAAGAGGTCATTTGGTCTATCAGGTCTGCACTGACCCTCTGAACAGATCCCACCCAAACTCAGCCTCCCACCCTAACTATCTAATCACACATTTACTATAGCTAACCCACCTAGTCTATACATCCCTCAGCACTACAAGGCAATTTAGCATGGCCGGTCCACTTTACCCACACATCGTTGAGCTGTGGGAGGAAACCCATGCAGACACAGGAAGAATGTGCAAACTCCACACAGACAGTGACCCACATCTGGAATCAAACCTGGGTCTATGGCGCTGTGAGGCAGCAGTGCTAACCACAGTGCCAATATGTCATCTGTGGCAAGGACATCTCCTGTACATATGTCCTGGAGTTGAGATGACTGACCTCCAACAACTACAATCATCGTCCAATTTGCGAGGTTTGACTTCCAATTCCCATTAAGTCCAGTTTCATATCTCCCACCCGTGGATATCTTGATTTCCAATGACTTCAGTTTTACCAGCAGATATAAGGCTCTGCAGGTGATGGAGTTTATAATTTGGTGCTCTTTTGGGTCATTGAGACATACGCTGACAGCTATGATCACATGTCTGTAGCAAGAACTGCCCACTTGACAGGGCGTGCCCAGCTGGCCTGAGAGCCTGCAGGGGGTCAAAATGGCAGTCAGCAGTGTGGTATGAGCTATGCAAGTGTACAAACATTATTATACACTTGACTTGCATGAGCAGCCTAAATAATGGTAACTGCTAACAACAGTGTTTCTGAGGCTGCTGAGCTGCTCTCCTTCTGATTAGTTGCATTGGAGTAATGTGGCCCATTGATGACCTGGTGTAGGTTTACTACCCCACTGGCAGGACACCCATCACCATCAGGAAACCAAACTTGATATTTCAGGTCTGTGGTCAAAGGGGGAGACTGCTTTCTGATATCCATAAACAGTGTAGATGAGAATGTGAGAGAGATGATAAATAAGTTTGAAAATGACACAAAGATTAACCAGGTGGTTGTCAGTGACAAGGTCTCAAGTTACAGGAGAATATAAACTAGTTGGTCAGATGGGCAGAGCAGTGGTAAGTGTGAGGTGATACACTTGGGAAGATTGAACAAGACAAGCGAGTATAGATACTCAAATGAATGGCAAAACACTAGGAAGCTCAGAGGAACAGAGAGATCTTGGATTTTTCACCCTGAAAGTAGCAGGACAGATTAGTAGGATCATTAAGAAGGCATTCAAATGTTTGGCTTTACCAGTCATAGCATAGATTAGAAGAGCTGGGAAGTTAAATATGTTGGAGCTGCACAGAAGTTTGGTTAGGCCATAGCTCGAGTATTGTGTGCAGTTCTGGCCACCACACCACAGAAAGGATGTGATTGCCTCTGGCTGTTCACCCTCCCTTTTAAGAATATCCTGCTCCTGCTCAGAGACATCCCTGACCCTAGCACCAAGGAGGCAACACACCATCATGGTGTCCTTGACTATGGAGTTCTAATATATTACTACTGCTCCACTGAACTTTGACCCTCCCTGTTGTATACAGAGCCACCAGTGATGCCACTGCTCTGGCTGCTACTGTCACCACCTCCTCTTGGGCAACCCATCCCCACAGTCTCCAAAATAATATACTAGTTAGAGAGGGGGATAACTACAGGGCACTTCTGCACTCTCTGCCTGCCCTTCTAGTGATCGCCCATCTATCTGCCTGAACCTTGTGTGTGACCACAAATCTAAAACTCCCGTCTATGATGCTTTCTGCTTTCTGCATGCTCCTAAGGGTGTTCAAATGTCCCTCCGACTGATCCACGCATTCTGTCAGGAATTGTAGTTGGACACATTTCCTGCAGTTGGAGTTGTCAGGGAGATTTGAACTGTGTCTGATTTCCCATAATCTGTGGGAGAAACATACCACACTGCTGACTGCCACTTTGACCCTCTAGCAACTCTCTAATTAAAAATAAATTTCTATTAATTTATAACTATCTAGATGGTCCCTCGTGTAGGATTGTCACCAAAATACTAAATAAATTACTCTGCAAACAAAATTCTCAGTATTACACTAAATCTCAGTACTGTAGCCCACTAGCCCATATCCAAGCCTATGATTCTATGATTCCGTGATATTTCAATCCCTATGGCAGAGAGAGCACTGAACATTATGGGAAAGGTCATTGTGGAAGCAGTTGTAGATGAGGGTTTCTGCATTCTGTTATGTTCCAACCCCTGATATTATTACAAGGCAGATGACATTACTGTACAAGGCATGTCCCAGAATGAAATCCATCTTGATAGATTATAATTTGGTTTGCTTTGGTTTTAACAAGATGGTCTCACACTGAAACATAAGTGTGCAATTTTGTAGATTTTGTTTTAACATTAAACAGAAGTTTATTAAGTAAGAACAGATTTTTAAAAGGTATAAACTAATCTATTTACATATAAGACAAACTTAAATATTTATAAAAATATGGTAAAAGTAAAGTACAATCAATCCCAAAATAATCCTTCGCAGATCCCAAAAGAATCTCTTGTACAAAACCCTAAGGTACCACTTATACTAACTTGTACCAGAGACCCTTTCTCTAACACCTTGAGAGGTTTAATTTAAATATAAACTTTAACTTCCAGATTCTAAACACTTTGAGCTTGATCTTGGAACTATCAAACACCTGAGCTGAAATACACTACACACTGAATAAACTCTTCAGGGTTTTATTCAAACATTTCTGGTCTAGGACTATCACTAACTGCTTACTCAAAGGTAATTTTGCTTTACTAACCTCTCTCCTTCTCAGATCACAACTGTCTTTATTGAAGGACTCTGCAAAACTGCCCAGAACTGGAAGTAAAAATTGAAGAAGTCTCTCTCTGTTTTTCTGTAAGCAATGGATATTTCTCCTAAGCTAAACAAAAAGTCCTGAAGCTTCTAACAGAAACTCTGAAGCATAAATGTTTACCATACTAACTGTTTAACATCTCATAAGTACACAAAACCCAATTAGTTTTGAAAACTAACTATCACAAACTATTTTTAGAAAGCACCATGGCCATTAAAATACTTACAATTATTAATTCTTTCAGCTGAATAGAGAAATGTATCTATGATTACTTAAACATCCAAATTTAACATTAATGATATTAAAAGTACAGGTGTTCCCCAATTTACAAACACTCATACTTCCGAATGTGACCCCAAAAAGGGGTGTAATTTTAAAAATTGAAAATGTATTGCTGGAAAAGCGCAGCAGGTCAGGCAGCATCCAAGAAACAGGAGAATCGACGTTTCGGGCATGAGACCTTCTCCTGTTTCTTGGATGCTGCCTGACCTGCTGCGCTTTTCCAGCAACACATTTTCAGCTCTGATCTCCAGCATCTGCAGACCTCACTTTCTCCTGTAATTTTAAAAACCCAACACATGGTAATTTCTTGTACTTACAAACAGCTGCTTTACCATTGTCCTGCATTGTGATCCAATTTGTGTACACATTTATTTGCAAACAGACTCCAGAATGAACCCCATTCACAATCCAGGGACTACATGTATATATAAATTTCAGGATTTTGATCACAATATCCAATCTCTGTTTTCACATCCAACTTCTCTCTCATTCTGTAATTTCTCTTAATTTAGAAGGTACATATGGAATAAGAATATACTATTTACCTTCTTCTTTCTCCTCACTGCAATCTAACATTTGTCCCTTTGTGAGTCAAAGAGTCATGGAGATATACAGCACAAAAACACACCTTTTGGTCCAACTCATCCTGATATCCTGAATTAATCTAGTCCCATTTGGCCCATATCCCTCAAAACCATTCCTATTCATTTACCCATCCAGATACATTTTAAGTGTTGTAATTGTACTAGCTTCCTCCCAATCCTCTGGCAGCTCATTCTATACAGATGTGAAAAAATTGCCCGTCAGGTCCCTTTTATATCTTTCCCCTCTCATTTTCAACCAATGCCTTCTATTTTTGGACCTAACCAATATTGTGTACAGATACAACATGACCTCCCAACTCCTATACTCAACGCACTGATCAATAAAGGCAAGCATACCAAACACCTTCTTCGCTATCATATCTACCTGTGACTCTTCTTTATTTCCATATACTCAAGGCTGACAGTTTGCTCTGTTAATGGAGGAACAGCACTGAGGTAATGAAGATGCACCATTGTTTAGTTCGGAGGATCTAAAATTTGAATTTAGGCAACAAAAATATGTAGATTTTTATTATAACAAAATGGTTTCTCGATTTAAAAGAATACCATAAAACGGCCTGTGAACATACTGCTGATTTGCAGCATTAAGTTGCGGTTTAAAGATAAGAGGACAATAGAGTTTTCAAAAGCTGAATACTGACACATTAATTGACCATTTGATCTAACCGTGAACCAGTACATGGCATGACAATTTACGTAAATATCTTTTAGCATAGAATACCATTGGATTAGCCTGTCTTCAGTCATGTCACCTTATTACGGTTGATTGGACCCTTCTTGTAATTAAGAACCCTTTCCCAGGAAATATCATTGGATTAACTTGCTGTAAATCATGTCACCTTATTATATCTGATTGATCCTTCTTGTAATTAAGGCTGTACTATTTCTTAAAAAACATATAAATAATGTGTAATTTTCAAATGTAATTGTGCAACTTCACCACGGAACACAGAAGCTTCAATCTCTGTGTTGCTGGATAGAATTACGTCAAGGTACCTTAATTCAATAAACTAATGACCCTTGCTTTTTGAATAGATCGAATTTGTCAATTCTTTTAACCGATCTTGAACCAAGAGGGGTCGTAGATCTTCAGTTTCACACCCAAAGCAACAAACAAAGATACTGATGATGTCTGTGATTTAAAGGAAAGTATAGTAGTAGCAGCACATGGTGAAACAAGGAGCAGGATAGGGGAAAGTGTAATGCAAGAGCATATTAGTCAGAGGAGCTGATCACATCCTGGACTGTTGCTGACTGCTCAGATTAAGGCTTTGGTGGACTAACTAGGTTACAATTGATGATTAAGGAAAGCAAATGCTTGGCACAATGCAAATTCTTTTCAGAGGCCTGTAAACAATATGCAGAGGCATAAAGGGCTCTGCATTGACTTGGCAGAGAACTTTGTACAGAGCTTGGCATCCATCCCTGCCAAAATGGAAAGGTGGCAAACCACATCAATGCACTTTCGACCTAACCATGATGACTGATGTTGTTTCAACTTCGATTGAAGCACAAACATCAACATCAGTATCCACTCTCTGCCAAGGAAGCTCAGGCAACTACTAAACTATCTCTGGAAACACGTGTAAAAGGTTTTCCAAGTTGTTTCAGCACTTCTTCAAATTGGTTCCCAAAACCTGTTCCGTAATTACCCTCTGCGGATATGGTCTACTGTTGAAAGCATTCGTCTCCCTCTTTCTCCTCTTCCTTCTAACAAATTGTTCGAGTTTGTATGGCCTCTGTTCACTTTGCACAAAGCCAGCAGGAGTCTCGACTGGTCATCCATATGTGAAAGCATTGGGATGCACACAAGTCTTAAAGTCATTGAAAAAGTACTCTGGATCCAAATAGTCGACTGGTATGGATCACCTTTTTTTTTAACAAGGACAGAAAATGGATTAGTGGTTTCAGCATTCCAGCTGTTGGTTTAGAAGCAAAAATATTACCCATTTCTGGCAGAACCCCCTGCCAAACACCAGCTTTGTGAGTCTGTTATCAGCATGCACCAAGGTGCATTCAGCAACATAATGGGACTTCCACTTTAGCTATTTGAAGAAATTATGCACATCTGAAAGTTTCATGGGTCTTTACCTATTACTGGTCTTGTTTGAGTTTGTGGAAATGCAGGGTGTTTGTGAGGTACATGAGGGTAAGGAGAAGGAACTGAATACCGCACAGGAGTCCTGATTACTTACGATTTCTGCTGGGTGAGTGATTGCAGCATGAAAGATTGGCGGAGCAGTGGGGAGGAAACATCAAGTGCAGATGCTTTCATTGACTTTCATCACTGTGTGAGGTCCCAGCCATTTCCTAGGGACCAAATTCCAGGAGTTGTCTTCCCTAAGATGTTTGCAAAGCTATGGGGAAATGTGGGACTGGCTGAATGCTTCTTGCAGAGATCTGGCACGGACGTGAAAGCTGAATGACCTCCTTCTGTGTTGTAGCCATTGTATGATTCTATGGCCACTATCCCTTTTCAGAATGTTTTCAGGATCTGCCTTCAGACCCTCCTGGTCCCATGAAGTAGCATCCTTTCAGCTCACTTCCATCTCCACAAGTGGAGGGGAACTGGTCCAAAAGTTTGTGATTTCAAAGAAACTGGTGGACTCTAACCTGGTGTTGTGTGACTGAGAGTCATGGAGTCACATAGATGTACAGTATGGAAACAGACCCTTCGATCCAACTCTTCCATGCCGACCAGATATCCCAACCCAATCTAGTCCTACCTGCCAGCACCCGGCCCATATCCCTCCAAACCCTTCCTATTCATATACCCATCCAAATACCTTTTAAATGTTGCAATTTTACCAACCTCCACCACTTCCTCTGGCAGCTCATTCCATACACGTACCACCCTCTGCGTGAAAAAGTTGTCCCTTAGGTCCCTTTTATATCTTTCCCCTTTCACCCTAAACCTATGCCCTCTAGTTCTGGACTCCCCCACCCCAGGAAAAAGACCTTGTCTGTTTAACCTATCCACGTCCCTCATAATTTTGTAAACCTCTATAAGGTCACCCCTCAGCCTCCAACACTCCAGGGAAAACGGCCCCAGCCTGTTCAGCGTCTCCCTATAGCTCAAATCCTCCAACCCAGGCAACATCCTTGTAAATCTTTTCTGAACCCTTTCAAGTTTCACAACATCTTTCTGATAGGAAGGAGACCAGAATTGCATGCAATATTCCAACAGTGGCCTAACCAATATCCTGTACAGCTGCAACATGACCTCCCAACTCCTGTACTCAAGACTCTGACCAACACCCCAGGCCAACACCAGTACCTCCACATCATCATATATCGTGATCCCATGCTCAAAAAATAGGCCTTCTTGAATTTTTAGCCCAACATATCAAACTAGAAATAGTGGTAGAAGCTAAATCCAGATATGAAAGCCAATATGTTTAAACAAAGATTTAATATAGTGAGAAAATAGGACTAAATGTACAACTTCGAACTGCTGCAGACCTGATGGGCCAAATAGTTACCTTCTGTTTGCAGTTCCGTAGCTCAATATTAGTTATTTCATAATTCACTTGAAGTGGATTCTTTGTACTATTCCTATACATTAAAAGCAACATTTGATGTTTTTCATTCATGCTGTCATTTAAATGAAAATCTCATCAAGCAGCATGTGCTTCCAATTCAAAGATGGATAGATTTGTTATTAAAAACTACTTTTTTGAAGAGTGATTGGAACCAGAATGGTGGACTAGCCCAGGTGTGCGATGCAGCATTTTTAGCTAGATATCTGAGACCTGATTCATCCAGAAGTTACTGTTAAAAGCAGTAAACAGTGCTTATTGTTATTGATATATTCTAATGATTATCCTGTATTAATCTCTTCCTCTTTATTTCTTTGCCACCTTTATCATTTCCTTTTCTCTGCACTCCTTTTTCTGTCCCGCATGGTTTTGGGATCCAGATGAAAATGAGCCCTCTCTGTGTGTAGTGTGGCCAACTGTGTGGAATGGGAACAGAATCCTTGCATTACATCACTAAGCGTGTTAGTTATATTGGAGGCTCTCTCCTGCAATAACTCTCCCTGCAGAATATTTCCTTCTTTCCCTCTAGCTTCTCAATGAGTCAAAGCAAACCAACGTCCTTGCCAATGCTGAAGCCAAGTGAACTATGGAGATAAAAACAAAAAAAAACTGAAGGAATGTGAAAATAGGGGTGAGAAAGAAGCCAAAGAGAATGAGATAAAAGAGGAAAAGGTAGTTTGATGGAGCGTGACTATCCCTTAGGTTCTAAGTTTCAGTTTAAGTGAACATTCAGATGAATGACTATGGTCACTCACTTCTGGATTTTGTCCATTATTGACAACTGCTCATCAGAGCTGTGTAAAGGAGAGACCTCAGTGCGTCCTCTCACTGGTCCCACTGTTGTGCCACAATGATCATAGCTGATCGAACATTTCAATGTCTTTTATCCACCCCATCCCCATAACTCTTATACCATTGGTAATCCAAAATCCATCAATCTATACCTTAAGTATACTCAATAGCTAAGCTCCAGAGCCCTCTAAGAATTCCAAAGGTTCACAACCCTCTGAGTGAAAAAATATTCTCTTAAACTCAAACAAGTGGCTTCCTTCCTATTCTTAAATTTGTCCATTTGTTCTAGACTCCTGAGCTAAAAGAAACAACTTACCTGCATCTACCCTCTCACCCTTTTATAAATTTCAATGAAATCATCTCTCATTCTACAAAAGTCTAGAGCCTCCAGGCCTAGTTTGTCCAATCTTTCTTCTGTCCCATCATCTCATTCAAGTCTGAGATAAGGAAACCAAAACTGCACGTAGCACTCCAGGTGTGTCTAACCTTGAAGCAATACCTTACTAGTCCTGTTCTCAAATCCTCTTGCAAGAAAGACTAATATTACATTAGCCTTCCTCATAGCTTACTGCACCTGCAGGTTAGTCTTCAATGACTTATTGACAAAGACACCCAAGTCCCTTTGCACAATTACACTTTCCAACCTCTCATCATTTAATAAATACTCTGCACATCTTTTCTTCCTTTCAACTTGAATAACCTCACATTTTTACACTTTATCTGTCATGTTCTTGTCCATTCACTACGCCTGTTCAAACCTCCTTAAGCAACGTTATATCTTTATCGCAACACAGACTCCTACTTAGCTTTGTATCATACTCACATTTGTAGACAGTACTTTTGGCCCCCATTTATAGCATTTGGTCACCATGTCAAATTACTGATATACATGGTGCACAGCTGGAGCACTGATCCTGCATTACCCCCAGTCATATCCTGCCATCTGCCATGTTGGATTGGTCTCAACACTCTCTGACCTGCATGATCAGTGCCCACTTCTGCCAGCAGGGCTACCACCTAAGCAGTGCCATTGGCTCTCCAATTGTCTCAGGATCCTATCCACTGCCCTTCAAGAAATTGCAAACACTAGGCTAGTTTATTAATTGCCCCCACTGTAAGACGCCACCAGTCAATGCACCTGTGACTCATTCAGTGTTGAGACCCAGAAATGATCTGAATGTCTGAAAATTTTCAAACCATGAAAGATTCTGTCCCATATTCATAATTATTAATACAGGAACTACAACAGAGAAGTAAAAGTGTTAAATATTTAGACTATATCTAATGTAGGGCCTTGGTCAGTGTTGTAGAACAGAGGGAGCTAGAGGTTCAGGTACATAATTCTTTTGAAGTTTGCAACATATGTAGACAGCGTGGTTAAAAAAGGCGTTTGGCATGCTTGCCTACGTTGCTCAGTCCTCTGAGTATTGGAGTTGGGATGTCATGTTGAGGTTGTAGATGACATTGGTGAAGCCTCTTCTGGAATATTGTGTCCAGTTCTGCTTTGCCAGTTATAGGAAGGATATTATTAAGCTGGAGAGGGCTCAGGATGTTGCTAGATATGGAAGGTTTGAGTTATAAAGAAAGGCTGGATAAGCTGGGACTTTTTTTCAATGGAGCATAGGAGATTGAAGAGAGAGCTTATAGAAGTTTATAGAATAATGAAGGGTATAGATAGAGTTAATGGTGGTTGTCTTTTCTCAAGGTTAGGGGATTTCAAGGCTAGACAGCACAGTTATAAGGAGAGAGATTTTAAAAAGTCATGAGGGGCAAATTTTTACACAGAAGGTTGTTCGAGTGTGGAATGAGCTCCCTGAGGAAGTGGTGGATGTGGGTAGAATTAAAACATTTAAGAGACATTTGGATAACAGCGTGGATAGGAGAGGTTTGGAGAAATGGGTCAGGAGCAGACAAGTTGGACTAGTTTAGTTTGGGATTATTTTTTAGCATGGTCTGGTTGGACCGAAGATTCTGTTTATTTGTTGTGTGACTCTATGACAATCCGCATAATTAAAAGCCAAACAAGCTGCTGACCTTAAGATATCAAATTCACCTAAACTTCAAATAACCTTATGATAATACTGAGCATGTGCCATTCTGCTCTAACAGTTTGTGCTTTATGTCTTATCTGCATTAAATCCTTTATTATTTACAGAAGCTTGTGTCTGTTTTCTTTCTGCATGTTAACAATTATTTTTTATACAGTCTAAATAGTCTCCTAAGTACTCTCAAATGTTCCAAAATAAGCAGACGCTGTCAACTCTCAATTTGCAGGCTATGATCCCGTAAACACGAGAGACCTATAGTAGACTGATAGACAGTGAGTACACAAGATCAGTCACAGAAACTGCTTAAAAATCCTCAAAAGTCCATTTCATAAAATAGGTGTTTGCAAGATAGAGACTGGAACGTTAACAATTCCTGATTTATTGCACTGCTGGGCTCGAAAGTCAGACCCAAACCTGTGAGTTGTAAGATGGAACTCTGCAGTGGTAGCCAGTTGAGAATTGGCTCAAAACACCTTCGATGAACTGCTGGCCCAATCAGAGAGCCAGTGATTTGTAGATTAACAGGAAACACCAAGTATGTTTTTGTACTTAACAAGGAATACTATTTATTACAAAGAAATGGTTGTTTACCTGTAGCTAGAATCCATGAACTACCACCATTTATGGCTATGAGTTAAAAGTTTAACCCTCTTATAAAACTCCCACACACACACACACACAATCACATTCAGACAAAAGTCCTATGTGAGTAAACATGGGAAGTAAATGTGGAAAGGCAGAATAATGCCCCCTGTCCACAGGGTTCACTGAAATGATCCTTTTGCTTGCCAGGACTTGGTGTCCTCCAATCTCTTCACCTGATACTTCTCACTTCTTTATAGCAGCCACAGAGTGATGAGATGACAAGTGATGAAGTATCTGACCTGTTAATTAAAAGCAAGAGCTCACAGGAAATAACTGGCTTTCTTCAGGCTTTAGGCCTTCACTATAACATACCACTTCCCTTTCCATTGATACAAAGGCTTCTGGCTAAATTGCTCACACCCACAAGCTGTTAACTTAACAGAAGCTAACCACATAGTTGTTGGCAAGCAGATTGTCTTTGTCTTCCACAGCTGGTCACAATTTCACAAACCATTTAGCTACTTGCTACCAGTCAAATCTCATTTTGTATCAAGCCTCTGGTGCCAGTTCATTTGTGACCAACCTCGCTCACCATTGTACATGCCATTTACAATGACTTTCAGCAACTTGTTTTTAAAACCTGCAGCAATCCCTACCACAACGTTAATTGAGTCCTTTTCCCATTTCAGTCCACAATCAAAGAATACAGAAAATTAATAACATATGGTCTGTACAAATCCAAGTGTCTTTTGTGAAGATCAGTTAACAGAAAGTGTAAATTAGCAGGATATGACTACTGGCCGTTGTTCTCAGAGTGCGAACGTAATGACTGGTAGAAGAATGAAGAAGCATCATGGAGAAGTATCATGTTCCTACCAGAGAAGAAATAAGGTATGGCCTGCAAGATCTCCTCATAAATCACTCACCATTCTGTCTTGGAAATAAAGTGCTCTTCCTTCATTGTTGCTAGATTAAAATCATGAAACTTTCTCCCTGACTGCATTGTGGATCTAGCTACAACATATGGAATGCAGTGGTTCAGAAAGCTAGCTGACCACCACTTTCTCAAGGGCAATTAAAGACTGCTGTCCCAGCCAGCAATGCCTACATCCCATAAACGCATTATTCTATGGACTATAAGAAAGCTTATTAATCAGGAATCAATGTCTTCATCTTGTTCTGACCTACAGCACATTCAAATTTAAAAATCTGCAGATATTATGGAACTTGAAGAAGGAGGATAGAACTTTGAAACCCTTTGGGCAGGTCAGTGGAAGGGATGGATTCATAGCAGGTACAATTACATGTAGAGAAGTGTGAAATGATTCATTTGAGTCAGACGAATGGGGAGAGAGGCATATAAAAGAAGTGTGTGCAGGAGTTAAGAGACCTGAGTGTGTATGTGCACATATCATTGAAGGTAGCAGGATTGTCGAGAATGTGGTTCATATATCATTCAACATCCTGAGTTTTATCTGTAGGGGTATACATCTTAAAATAAGTATGTTATGTCAAACCTATATAAAAGACCGGTTTGGCATCACCTGGTTGGGGACGCCACACTTTAAGAAGGATGTGAAGAATTAGAGAGGGCACAAAAAGGATTCCTGACAAATGCTCAACGATGCAGATACAAGGTAAAAACAATGACTGCAGATGCTGGAAACCAGATTCTGGATTAGTGGTGCTGGAAAAGCACAGCAGTTCAGGCAGCATCCAAGGAGCAGTAAAATCGATGTTTCAGGCAAAAGCCCTTCATCAGGAATACAGGCAGAGAGCCTGAAGGGTGGGAGATAAGTGAGAGGAGGGTGGGGGTGGGGAGAAAGTAGCATAGTGTACAATAGGTGAAGAGCTTCAGGGCAGAGGAAATTACCTGGGAGTTGCAGTGGGAGAGGGACTCCCTGAGATTCTTGTAGAGAGAGGAGGAAAACTTCTTCAAGGCAGGCATCCTTGCAAGAGGATTCGCAGTAGGTTAAAATCAATTAGGTTAAAAACAATGACTGCAGATGCTGGAAACCAGATTTTGGATTAGTGGTGCTGGAAAAGCACAGCAGTTCAGGCAGCATCTGAGGAGCAGTAAAAGCTCCTATCATTTAACAATTTGTTTGAAAAAGGTGCAGTGCCAGAGGACTGGTGGATAATTAATGGAATTCATATATTTAAGAAGCAGGAAAGGACATGCCCATTGAAAAATAGGAGAGTCACATTAATACCAGCGGTAGGAGAAATAATGCCATCCTTCCTAAAGGAAAGAAGAGAAGAACATCTCGCGATACAACAATGTATAATCGTTTCAAAATGGAAAATATTGCTTGACCTAATTCATTTAAGGAGAAAACAGACATAGTAGACCATGGTAATGTAGTAGACATTATTTATGTGTACTTTTGAAAAACATTATAAGATGTCCCTAAACAGACAAATGAATAGGATCTGGGACAAGTGGAAGAATATGCTGCTCAGCAACTTTAAGATAAAAAGCAGAAAGTGGGAGTAAAGGGTTGTTATATAGGTGAGAGAAGGTGAGGAATGATGTTCCACATGGATCTATCCTGAGACAACTGGTCTTCAGAACTGCCATTAAAAATTTGAAGTCTGGAATCAAAAACATAATTTCCAAATTTGCAGCTAAAACCAAATTGGAGGAAGAGGACTCCAGAGATGGATAAAAATAAACTTGCAGCACAGATAAATTGTTGGAAAATGGCATTCATCACAACTAAATGTACATGTAGTTCCCCCACACTGCCTAGACTCAAACCTTCCTAGTGATTTTTCCATTATTCCTACCAGACAAATGGAGAAATCATTAGGAAGGTTGAGTTTAGGTAGTGTACAGGAACAAAGGGATCTCAAAGTACAAAAGAATCAATCAATTAACTCTGCACCACAAGTTAGCAAGACAAAGCAAGCAGTAAGCTTTAGCTCTACAGAGGTAAAATTGAAAAGGGGATGGGAGTTAACATTAAACCTATATTTAACATTGGTTCTGCAATACTTTGGGTAATGCAATCATTTCTGGTCATTATTATAAAAAGGATATAAACTTATTGGAGCAGTTACAAAGAAGATTTACAAAGCTGTTGTCAGAAAGGCATGAAGTGTGATTACAGAGTAAATAAAAAGAATCTGTTTCCAATCATTAAAGGATCACTAACAAGAGGGCAGAGATTTAAGATAATTGGAAAAAGAACCTCTGAAATTGGAAATAATTTTTATTATCAGAAGAGCAGTTAAGATTTGGATTGAATGCTGGTGCTGTCTCCAGTTGAATAATTATTATCCCCATCATGCCATGTAAGAAAGTAAAAATGTACAGATCATGATAAAAGCTTTTTTTCCCAAAACCATGAGCATTTGCCTTAATGAATGGCACTTGTGCAATTTCATCTCCCCCCCTGCCCCCCCCCCAGACATGGGAGGGCGAAAACATGTTTCTGTAACTACCGAGGAAGTGTTAAGAAAAGCTGGAATATAGTTACTAATCTCAAAACTGTAGTTTTTGCTTTCCTGCATAGTACTCCCATTTTCCCAAGACCACCAAGAAGTATAAAACATTTTCTCCTCTGTACTGTACTCATGTTTTGAATCTTCAATTACGTCCCTAGCCAGGAATTAACTAACATATTATTAACAGTCATTTAAATACACACATTACTTTCAGTGGCGAGCAGCATCTCTCAGTTACTAATCTTCCTTAATTTGTGACTAGTAGAATTAGGTAGCAGTAAATTGAGATGGAAAATCAAATCCTAGAAGACATTCAGTCTTCCCATGCACTTTAATTGGGTTATTATACCTTAGCATTTGTCCTGACATTCCTTTGGTATAGTTTAGGCTCTCTGGGTGGTATTAATACAATTCAAAACAGATATTGCTTACAGACAGAATAGTGCAGCACATAAGGATGTCATTTGGCCCACTAACTGTCTAGCAGCTCTTCAATGAACAATCTCATTACTTCACTCTCTTGCTCTTTCCCATTATCTCTATAGTGTTTTCTTCTTTAAGTGGTTAGTTCATTTCCAACATGTTTTTATATTCTTTAGGGTGCAGGGCTGGGTCGTGGTGGGATGCTCTTCAGAGAGTCAGTACAGACTCAATGGGCTGAATAGCCTCTTTCTGTGCTGTAGGGATTCTATAATTCTAACATTAGCGTGAAATAGTGATATTGAGATGAAGCAGCAATGCATTGCAGTACCCAATCCATCCTTTCTGTGATGTGTGTCCAGAATACATTATACATTATTTATAGTTAAAAGTAGCAGCAGTTTAAATCAGTCTTGGAAAATATTATTTTAATCAGCTTATTTCTAGAAATAAATACTTATGGGGTTGTTGTTCTAAAACTTAAAAATCAATAATCCTTTACAAGACAATCCTAATTCAAACAAGATGCTAAACCAACCACAGCAATATCAAAATATTTAAATCTCATATCACACAAAATGTGTAATGAATGTTCCTCTGCTGCCACCTTGTGCAGTTAATAAATAACCAGAAAGCTACAGTGAGCTACTTGTCGCCATTGCCAGGACATTAAGATCAGAAATGAGAGGAATTCATTTTCCAATTTGCGTAAATAAAATAATTGCTTTCCAGGATCCAGGTGAAAATGAAATCAAATATAAGACGGATAACTGAACCAGTAATTCTCCAAATGTCCCCACAGTTGAAAAAATGGAGAAAGACTTGTATGGCTGTTGCCTCATATTTGTGCTGTACAAATGCTACTTGCCACTTACCAGTCCATGTCTAACTGTTGTCCACATCTTGCTGCAGGAAAATGCAGACTGCTTTAACATCATAGGAGTCATTACTGGTGCTGAATGCTGCACAATCATCAGCAAACATCCTTTTCCTGACTTTATGATGGAGGGAAGGACATTGATGAAGTAACTAAGATGGTTGGCCCAAAGGCATTGCAGATGATTGGCCTCCAACATCCATAAGCGTCATGCTCTATGCTCGGTATTACTCCAACCAGTGGAAACTACTCCTCCTATATCCATTTACTTCATTCCTGCAAAGTTCCCTCAATGTCATTTTTGGTCAAATGATGTCTTGATGTCACGTTTCGGGTTCAGCTCTTTATGTTTGGAAGAAAACTGCATTAAGCTTAGCAGCTGAGGGGCCTTCTGTAGTGCAAAGTGAATATTAGTGAAGAATTGCTGCTTGATAGCTTCGTCAATGACACCTTCTATCACTTTTGTTGAAGATCACAACAATGAAGCGATAATTGGCCGGATTAGATCTGTCCTGTTTTTGTGGACAGGAGATCCCGAGGCAATCTTCTATATTGTCATATAGATGCTGAAATACAGTGAAGAGCTGCTGGTGCTAGAAATCTGAAACAAAGACAGAAATTGCTGAAGAAAGTCAGCAGGTCTCGCAGCATCTGCGGAGGGAAACAGAGTTAACCAGTTCTGATAAAGGATCAGTGGACCTGAAATGTTAACTCTGCTTTCTTTCTATAGATGCTGACAGTCCTGCTGAGCTTTTCCAGCAACTTCTTCTTTTGTGTTAGATAGATACTCTCGTCTTAGCCATACTTGAAACAGTCCTGAAAGCTGTAAGATACCAAAATGAGGTGTTGTTCCTCCAGCTTGTGCTGAGCCCCATTGGAGCACTGCAACAGGTCTGAAACTGAAATATTTGTCAGAAAATATGGTGTTATGTTGAAGGAACAGGCAATACAGGGTCATTTTTATGGATAGGATGGAGGTGTTCAACAAAGTAGTCACTTAGCCTGCATTTCACCTCTTCAGTGCAGAGGAGATCACATTGTGCGTCGACTAGGTTGAATAATTGACTACTTCACCTGGAAGGTACAACTGGGGTCTTGGATAGTAAGGAGGGAGGAAGTGTAAGGGCCAGTTTTACACCTTATACGATTGCATGGGAAGGTGCCATGGGGTGCAGGAAGCTCTGGGGATTGAAAGAGGACTGGAACAGAGTGCCCTGAAGGGAATGGTCCCTGTGGAAGGCTGACAAGAGAGGGAAGGGGAATATGTGTCTGGTGGTGGCATCTCACTGGAGGTGGCAGAAATAGCAGCTAATGATCCTTTGGATTCTGAGGTTGGTAAAATTGGAGAGTGAGGACGACTGGGACTCCATTGTACAGTAGGAGAAGAGGGAAGGCACAAGGGCAGAAGAGCAGGAGATGGGTTGAACATGGCTGAGGGCCTTGTTGACAATGGTAGTGGGGAAACCTCGGTTAAGGAAAAAGATGGGCATTTCTGAAGCTCCTTTGCAGAAGGTGGCATCAACAGAATAGATGTAATGAAAACAGAGAAACTGGGAGAATGGAATGGAATCCTTACAGGAAACAGGTTGTGAGGATGTTTATTCAAGGTAACTGTGAGAGTCAGTGGGGCTTTAGTGGATATTGATGGCCAGTCAATCCCCAGAAACAGAATCAGAAATTGATGAAGGGAAAGGAGGAGTCAGAGATGGACCAGGTGAAGATGAGAGCAGAGTAGAGATTAGAAGCAAAATTGATCATTTTTTCCAATACTGGATGACAATCTCTTTTTATGCCCATACTTTTCTCTGGACACATTTGGGCACCACGTTTTTTGTTTTTACTTATAATTTCAAAAGCGTTTCTTTTCTTCTCAACTTAGAGAACTTTCAGTAATGCATGCATATATTTTATTTTGTCCTTGCTGTGTTGATGTTAGCCTTTCTCAAATTGTAAAAGATAAGAGAAGCTCTTCATTCCTATTAATAACCAGCACATTGTATTGCTAAGTAAATACCGAAAGAACTGCACATGCTGTAAATCAGGAACAAAAACAGAAGTTGCTGGAAAATCTCAGCAGATTTTGGCAGCATCTGTGATGAGAAATCAAAGTTAACATTTTGGGTCCAGTGACCCTTCCTCAGAACTGGAGACCTTTCCTCAGGCCATCGTATTGTCCTGGTGTCACGTGATCTGTTTACTAGATAATTTTGTGGTCATTTGATCTAGAAATTCCACTCTGGAGTGGAAGAGCAGGAAACCTTGAATGAGGGGAAATCAATGTCAGAAATGACAATTGAGGAATTGTGGTGGGATATTGTTCACACTATTGTTTCATCTGTGTGAAACAACAGTATCAACGAGGCTTAGCCTAAATGGAGCCTTAAATACTTTAAGGGTAGGCATGATATGGAGGTGCTGGTGTTGGACTGAGGCGGACAAGTCAGAAGTCACATGACATCAGACTATGGTCCAACAAGTTTATTTGAAATCACGAGCTTTCGGAGCACTAATCCTTTGTCAGGGAAGCTTGTGATTTCAAATAAACCTTTTGGATTATAGTCTGACATCATATGACTTTTGACTAAATACTTTAAGTCAGATCAATTCTAGATCACATAGAATTTGATATAATATTCAAAACTATGGGCCAAGTGCAGGAAAGTAGCACTACTGTAGATAATAGTATATTTTTGGCAGCACAGATGGGCCAAAGGGTTTCTATAGTACTTTATGATTCTACTGTTCACATTCATTAATACTGAGTTTGTACCCAGTTAAACTGTACTTTATTCGCATTATTTGTTCATTTAGATTTTAAACAAAGCAACTGTTCGAGTAAATACTTTATTCTTTACAAATGACATTCCTTATGTGATACATTAACAGTTATTAATCTCATTGTGCAATCTTCCACAGCTCGAATTTTATGCTGCTTGTTTGTAAAATTACTCAGTATTCTGTTGGTAATTCTGAAGCAGCTGAAATTCAGTGGAGAGCTGCCCAGATGGAGTTCACTGCCATCTACTGACGAAAAGTTTTTAAAAACCAAATAACATTGTACACTGGAGATTAACAGGTTTTTTGTGTCTTATAACATACAATATGGCACTCAATATGGCTTTCAATGGATCATTCCATAAACTGACATACAGATTCATGAACCAACAGCAAAATGAACCATTCTTTTATTTTATTTCCCATGACTGAACAACTTTTATTGGGGCTAAGTAGCCCCGTGCTGTTTTCTGGTTCTGAATTCGATGCTATGTGGATAAATTACTCATCCAAGCTGTCCAAGGACACAAAATTCAGCCTCCCTTCTTTGGATGAAGAAGCCTTGATTATCAATTTAGATCGATGTGGTAATTCATTAAAGGAATCATTGAATAATTTCAGGACTGCTTTGACAACTCCATCACAGCTCCCTTTCCAAATGCTGCTAGTGAGCTCTGCACACAGCAAAAGGCAGTGGCCATGTGGTGCAAGCACCTCCCTCTTTCGTAAAGGCAAGCTGCCTATCACAGGAGGTTAGAGCTGAAAATGTGTTGCTGGAAAAGTGCAGCAGGTCAGGCAGCATCCAAGGAACAGGAGAATCGACGTTTCGGGCATAAGCCCTTCTTCAGGAATCCTGAAGAAGGGCTTATGCCCGAAACATCGATTCTCCTGTTCCTTGGATGCTGCCTGACCTGCTGCGCTTTTCCAGCAACACATTTTCAGCTCTGATCTCCAGCATCTGCAGCCCTCACTTTCTATCACAGGAGGTTACCCAGAAATATTTCAGCAATGGAAGTTCTTGCAAACAGAATAGCAGGGTAGATAGAGGTGTGATGACACTGTGGCTTTAAGAAGTCATTTGTTCTGGTTTCTTTGAAGACAGAAATTGAATGAGGCATGAGCTGGATAGTTATGACCAGCTGAGTAAACAGCTTGGGAGGCTTGGGGTTTTCTGTTAAACAGCCTGAATGGGTGTGGCCAGCTCTCACAGGTCCTGATTTCTGGAATTTTGGTTCATCAGTAACATCAGGGAATGTCTCCTGGCTGTTACTCTCTCTGAATTTTCTCTTGATGTTTTTCTGTCCTGGATTGGAGAACTCCATGTGACAATCTGTGTCTAAATTTGCCTTTTGCCAAGGGCTGTGTATATAGGACGCTATTATATTGGAACAGTTAATTTGTAATAGTTACTGTATCTATTATTCTGTTAAGTTTTCCCAATAGAATTAGGTTATTCTAAATTCCTCTTTCTTTGGATGCTATTTTAACTACAGTATTTAAGTAAATTGTGTTTTGCATGACTTTGAGTAGTTTGACCAACCGCATTGCATCTGGAACAGACAATTTGCCTGTGCGAGTTGCAATGTAATTGGTCAAACTACTCAATGTCATGCAAAGCACAATGTATTTATATTTGCCTTTACAATAAGGAATAGTTAGGGTCTAGGCTACCATCGTAAAATATTTTGAGGGGATCTGGTCTGGTCCAGTCCATAACAGGGGAATGTAAATGATGGATGTGGCATTGGTAGTGCAGGCGGGCAGGAAGAGAGAAGTCAAAGTTCCGCAGGAGATCAGGAGAACTTCAAGACCTACCCTCAGTGCAATTAGCTATTCAGCTGTGGCAGGCATATCACCAAAACACAGTGCTACCTAATCCCTGGGATTCTAACCTCTCTTGAAGGACAAACAGCAGGGCTGTTGAATATCACCAACAACGTTAGCCCTTCAGCCCATCCTGTAGAGAGGTCTTTGATGATGTTGGCAACTTTTCCACAGCAATAAGAAGTAAAATGGAGTCCTTGGCTGAGAGGTTTGCTTCTGTGATGATCTGGCCTGTGCACATAATCTTCTGTAGTTTTTTTTATGATCCTGGACAGAGCAGTTGCTGTACCAGGCCGTTATGCACCCAGATAGAATGCTTTCTATGGTACATCTAAAAGATTTTGAGAGACCCCTTATGGACATGCCAAATTCCTGAAGCCTCCTGAAGAAGAAGAGACGTTGTTGTGCCTTCGTGACCGTTGCATTTAGGTGGGAGATCCAAGACAGATGGTTAGTGATCGTCACTCGTAGCAGCATGATGCTCTCGACCCTCTCCATCTCAGCTCCATTGATGTAGATGGGGGTGTGTCCTCCTTCTTTCTTTCTGAAGTCATACAGTCATAGAGTGATAGAGATTTTCAGCACGGAAATAGACCCTTCAGTCCAACCCGTCCGTGCCGACCAGATATCCCAACCTAATCTAGTCCATTTGCCAGCACCTGGTCCATTTCCCTCCAAACCCTTCCAATTCATATACACATCCAGATGTTTTTTAAATGCTGTAATTGTACCAGCCTCCACCACTTCCTCTGGAAGCTCATTCCATACATGCACTACCCTCTGTGTGAAAAAATTGCCCCTTAGGTCCCTTTTATATCTTTCCCCTCTCACCCTAAACCTATGCTCTCTAGTTCTGGACATTCCCACCCCACTTTTAGGTTATCAAGATATTTTTCTTCATGTGAATGATCAATACAAGTAATGGGTCCGTAAAGGTAGCATAGGTTAAAAATCCCAAATCCTTTCAGAAACAGCGAGATATGTAATAGGTGTTTCCTGAGTTGATGCGTTAAAGGATGGATTCCTTATCCATTGCACCATAAACAACCACGCCTTCAACAAACTGTTTTAACCACAAATTAACTAAAAGTAATGTCATACCATTGACAATGATATATGTAGCAACTGACACTGAAGATAATTTTACTTTACCAGGTTCTCTTGTGACTTCTCATATATTATCAAAATGAGAAAGCAGTTACTATTCAGGCACCCTCATAACTGAACATGAACTTCCCATTAATGATAAATGTTGGAAATGCTGATTTTGAATACTCTGCTTTGTGTTGGATCAGGTAAGGGATACGAAAGGGTTAATCTGATCTAAGCTGAAACTCACCTTTTGTTGTATAAAGTAGATATTGAGTGGAGCAGTGGGCAGTCTCAGACAAACAGCAGGAGGTGCCTAAGCCCTGTCTTCTTCTTGTTAGTAATAGTTAATAAACCTCAGTTAACACAACTGGTATTTTGATGCAACTATGATCACAAAACTCATCTTGTTTCCTACATCTTCCACTGAGGTTTATTGATGGTTTATCCTCCAGAAACATTGCTGGCAGTATTCAATCTATCATACCCAGGCCTGTCATTATTACAATGCTTGGCATGCATTATTTTGTTCTATTATATCTTAACAAACAACTTCCACTGGGTTTTGACCTCTCTCTTATGAGCACTGATGGAAACATGGAACTGCATTATTATACATTTCCAATTTTGTTGTGAAGACTTCCCTTGTGAAAAACATAGAAATGAGGTTAGGGTAAGATAAATCAAAATACAAGAGCGATGTAAGGTATCTTAGAAATTGGAATCTATTTGAAGAACATTGAAATATATCAAGTCCTTACATTCTACAATAAAAGGAAAAATTTAAATGGTGAGCATAGAAAGTTTACCATCAAATTCTACATTTCAATCCAGTACTGCTAGAAAAACAAAACACAAAGCTGTTGGGCATACAATGCCATTAATGAAAGACTGATGTTATTTATTTCTGGTTAGTTTGCACTGTATAAAAATATACATTTGTACATTCCACATGGAATTCTCAAAGCAGCTGACTCCAAGAGAATTGCCCAGGATATTAAAATTTATGGTGGACAGCTCTACAAAAAACTCCTTTATGAGGGTTCCAAACTTCCCTAGGTTGAATAGGTACCCTGGAAAGGTTAAAGAATTAAAACCTACACTGACTCCTGGGTAACTATTAAACTGAAACTATGACTCAACATTCAACCTGTCTCCCCCTACTCCTCCTCTGCGCTTGCTCCCCCAGTTGCAACTTCAAGCCCTGAGCTGACACTCTCCCCAACACCACCGGCAGCGGCAGCAGCAACTCGAAGGGCGGGAGCTTGCACCAGGGGCCTGCCGGGAGCAGTGAGTCACTGATTTGTGCTTTTAAATTTGAAGTCAAAGAGCAGAGGTTTCTGAGAAAGGAGGGACTTCTTATTTTTATTTCCATCCAGCTACATAAGTCAGTGTTTTCTCAACCCGAGACCCTACCTTTGTAGGGCCTTCCACCCAACCAACTCCTCTAACCTTAAAGACCAGGGCCATATCAGATAAGTGTCTCTTCTTTTTTACTTTGTGATAAGGAGACTAGCAGGGATGGCAGTGCAGTGAAGTGTGAGCAATGTTCCTCCTGCATGATGTTTGAGGTGAGGGACGCCATTAGTGTCCCATCCAAGTACATCTGCAGGAAGTGCACCCAACTCTCGCTCCTCCAAGACAGTGTTAGGGAACTAGAGCGGGAACTGGATGAACTTCGGATCATTCGGGAGGCAGAGGCTGTGATAGATAAGAGTTACAGGGAAGTAGTTACTCCTAGGCACAAAGAAAGCTGGGTGACTGTTCGAAGGGGGAGAAAACAATCAGTGGAGGGATCCCCTGTGGTCATTCCCCTGAAAAACATGTATACCGTTTTAGATACTGTTGAGGGGGACAACTTACCGGGGTATGCAGTGGGGCCCAGGTCTCTGGCACAGAGCCTGTCCCAGTTGCGCAGAAGGGAAGGAGGGAAAGGAGAGTGTTAGTAATTGGTGATTCAATAGTTAGAGGCTCAGATAGAAGGTTTGTTGGGAATGTACAGGATCGCGGTTGGTGTGTTGCCTCCCAGGTGCCAGGGTCAGTGATGTCTTGGATTGTATCTTTGGAGTCCTGAAGGGAGAGGGTGACCAGCCTCAAGTCGTTGTCCATGTAGGTACCAATGACATAGGTAGAAAGAGGGATAGGGATGCAAGGCAGGATTTCAGGGAGCTAGGGTGGAAGCTAAGCACTAGAACAAACAGAGTTGTTATCTCTGGTTTGTTACCTGTGCCATGTGGTAGCGAGGCAAGGGATAGGGAGATATATCAGCTGAACACGTGGCTGCAAGGATGGTGGAGGAGGGAGGGTTTCAGGTTCTTGGATAATTGGGGCTCGTTCTGGGGAAGATAGGACCTCTAAAACAGGATGGTCTTCACTTGAACAAGAGAGGTACTAATATCCTGGGTGGGAAATTTGCTGGTGCTATTCGGGTGGGTTTAAACTGGCTCAGCAGGGGGATGGGAACTGGAGGTATAGTTGTAGTGCACAGGAGGATGAGAGTAGGAAGGACAGGGACAGGATTTCAGGGTCACAGGAATGTGCTGGCAGACAGCAAACTGGTTTGAAGTGTGTCTACTTCAACACCAGAAGTATCCGAAATAAGGTAGGTGAGCTTGCAGCATGGATAGGTACCTGGGATTTCGATGTTGTGGCCATTTCAGAGACATGGATAGAGCAGGGTCAGGAATGGATGTTGCAGGTTCCAGGGTTTAGATCATTCATTAAGAACAGGCAAGATGGTAAAAGAGGGGGAGGGGTGACCTTGTTAGTCAAGGGTAGTATAACAGTGGCTGAGAGAATTTTGATCAGGACTCATCTACTGAGGTAGTATGGGCTGAGGTTAGAAACAGGAATGGAGAGATCACACTGCTTGGAGTTTTTTTATATGCCTCTGCAGAGTTCCAGGAAGGTGGAAGGGAGGAACAGCAAAATTATTCTGGGTAGGAGTGAAAGGAACAGGGTGGTCATTATGGGGGACTTTAACTTCCCCAGCATTAACTGGGAATGCTATAACTCTAGTACGTCGGATGGATCAGTTTTTGTCCAATGTGTACAGTATGTCAAAGGGCCAACGAGAGGAGAGGCCACACTGGATCTGGTGCTTGGTAATGAACCAGGCTCGGTGTACGATTTAGTTGTTGGTGAGCACTTTGGAGAGAGTGACCATAATTCAGTTACATTTAGTTTAGCCATGGAAAAGGATAGGTACATGCCACAGGTCAAGAATTATCAATGAGGCAAAGGCAATTATAATGCGATTAGGCAAGAATTAGGATGCATAGAATGGGGTAGCAAAATGCAGGGGTGTTAGCTTTCATTGGTAGAGGGATTGAGTTCCGCAGCCGCAATATCATGCTGCAACAATACAAAACGCTAGTGCGGCCACACTTGGAATGTTGGGTACAGTTCTGGTCCCCATATTTTGGGAAGGATGTGGAAGCATTGGAAAAGGTGCAGAGGAGATTTACCAGGATGTTGCCTGGTCTGGAGGGAAGGTCTTATGAGGAAAAGCTGAGAGTCTTGGGTCTGTTCTCATTGGAAAGAAGAAGGCTAAGGGGGGATTTGATAGAGACACACAAGATGATCAGAGGATTAGATAGGGTAGACAGTGAAAGTCTTTTTCCTAGGGTGATGACGTCAGCTTGTACAAGGGGGCATAACTACAAATTGAGGGGTGATAGATTTAAGACAAATGTCAGAGGCTGGGTCTTTACGCAGAGAGTGGTAAGGGCGTGGAATGCCCTACCTGCTAATGTAGTCAACTCAGCCACATTAGGGAGATTTAAACAATCCTTAGATAAGCACATGGATGATTTTGGGATAGTGTAGGGGGACGAGCTGAAAATAGTTCACAGGTCGGTGCAACATCGAGGGCTGAAAGGCCTGTTCTGCGCTGTATTGTTCTATGTTCTATATCTGGCACACCCCACCCTTTAACCTGACCATGGCAGATCTTACACCCCACCCCAGGCTTGGCAAGGTACCACACTCTTACACAATACCAGCAGAATACACTCTCCCATAAACCCCTGGTAGACACCACCAGTTCCTCCTCCTCCCAGCCCCAAACAATCCAACCTCCTGAGCTACCCCTTACACCCTCCACTTCCGCGGCACTCTACAAACTTGCCTTCTCAGTTACATGACAAAATTCTTCTTTCACAGCGGCTGTCAAAGGATTTGCTGGATATTTCAACAACATAATGAAGCTACTTATTGCCATAATAGGGAGCACGGTTTCTCTGACAATCTGCTATAATGTTCAAGAATTCCTGGTCAAGTTCATAACAGGAGGCCTTTGTTCGGGAACCTTCAATGTGGCAGCCTAACAGGGTTTCTGATCCTGATCAGAATATCTAGGCCAGAATTTCAAAATAAGGGAGAAGAAATGCTGTAATCTTTGACTTTTAACTGTAGCAAAAGCTTTTTTGTAACTTAGTTACTGGTTTACTCTTACACCAATATAATTATACAGTAATAGTTCAGGTTATATAGCAATTGAGTACTTTATGCATCTCAAATGCTGAGGAGAAAGTGAGGTCTACAGATGCTGGAGATCAAAGTTGAAACTTTATTGCTGGAACAGCACAGCAGGTCAGGCAGCATCCAGGGAACAGGAGATTCGACGTTTCGGGCACAGGCCCTACATTGTTTTCTGAGTTATAACATAATCCTACACCATTTGCAATGCTTCATTTATATGTTTCAAAAGTCATTTTGATTTCCTGCTTCAGTGTTATAAGTCTAAAAGTTGGATTTTATAACAGATTGATAGTACGTAATGGCTACTTGCTTCATCAAACGTTCACCAAAGCTTCCTGCACCAGTCCTGCAAATGAACCAGGAACAATTTGCTCTGGAAGTTTGAAACCATAATAATCAACAAGGTCCATGGGATACAGATTCTCGATATAGACCTTTTGTAAAATAAATGATATTGTAGATTGTATCCAAAGAGATCACAGTTGTGATTTTATTCATATATATTTGATGACAGAGAGGGACATTTGCAGCTTTGCTTTTAAAGTTTTTCTTAAAAAACTCATTTACCAATCTATAGTAATTTTGAAGTTATTCAGAATGTGATGCATTTTCACCAGCATCGTAAACCTCAGAATTCAAAGTGCCATTTCCTCCTTCATCGTGCCACCCAGTACACCTTCCCCTGACAACCCCCCCCCCCCCCCCCCCCGACAAACATTCCCACTTCCTCACCAACCTCAACGTCAAAATGGTCTAATTTGGACTTAACTAACCACATTAAACAAAAAACCCTGTATATTGTATAATCTTAAAGAAGGAGCTGGATGTCTAGAATGACAATAATTGTTAAACTAACTAATTAAATAGCTAAATTGCTTCTTGCCGTCCTATGTAATTATTATGGAAGATTGGGAAGCTTCTGTCTTCCTCATGCAGCACAAACATGCAGAATGTTATAAAGTCACAACAACTTAGATTAAAGGGTGGTACGTACACCATCAAAAATTTGGCCTTTGAACTCAAAGACAGCCAAAATTGATGAAAATTAAGCGTAACTGAATTTAAACTCCAAAGAACAAACTGGAAGAGAAACAGTTGGGAATGCCTCTCTTTTATACTTAATATTGCAGTTGTGATTTATTTCTAAAGTTAGAATATGATAATTACATAGTTAGTATGTCCATGTTATTACATATAGTTATTATATACCGCAAATTGAATGTTCGTCTTCTTAGTGACAGGATTTGAATACAGGAACCAGTATATCTTGCTGCAATTGTACAGGACCTTGGTGAGACCACACCTGGTGTATTGTGTGCAGTTTTGGTCTGCTTATTCGAAGGAGTTGTTTCTGGCTATGCAGGGAGTTCAACAAAGGTTTACCAGATTGATTCATGGAATGGCAGAACTGATACATGAAGACAGACTGGATCAGTTCAGACTCTATTCACCATAATTTAGAAGAATGAGAGGAGATCCCATAGAAACCTGTAAAATTCCAACAGAACTAGACAGGGTAAATGCAAGAAGGATGTCCCTGATGACCAAGAAGGTTATCTTAGAGTACAATGGCAGAGCTTTAAAAATAATTTATTTGTGGGATGTATGCATCGCTGGCTGGCCAGCATTTATTGCCCATTGCACTTTCAAAGATATATGGACCTGCACTCCAAGGTCTCTTTGTTTGACAACACTCTCCAGAGCTCTACCATTAACTGTATAAGTCTTGCCTTGGTTTACCTTCCCAAAATGCAATGCCTCACACTTATCCCCCCTCTAAATTTAACTTCATGGAACATTACCTCCAGGTTCCTTGCCAAACCACTCACCATCCTGACTTGGAAATAGATCGCTGCCCCTTCACTGTCCTGAGTCAAAATCCTGGAATTTCCTCCCTAATTGCATTGTGGGTCAACCCACAGCAGGTGGGTTCAAAAATGCAGTTCACCACCACCACCTCAAGGGTAACCTCAAGTAAATGAGTTAACATTTACTACCTTTTATTGAAGAAAATGTCATACTTCTGGTGAATCTGCACTAGCACTCCTTCAAAGGCTTAGATTGTAGGCACCAGAACTGTATACAGTATTCCAAAACACTCCAGATGGGATCTAACCAGCACTTGGTTACTGCTGTATTAAATCTTTCTCCCCTTTATGTATTAGCTCTCTCAATATAAAGGCTGACATTCCAAAAGCATTTTTGATACTTTTTTTAAAATCTACTGTACTTTAATGATTTGTGCATGCAGATCTATAAATGTCTTTTGACAGTACTGTTGACTATTTTAAAAATTCTTGGATCTAACCTCTTGAACCAAATTGAATGACATCACCTTTTTTTTCTTTCATGGAATGTGGGTGTCATTGGCAAAGCAAGCATTTGTTGTCCATCCTTAATTGCCCTTGAACTGAATGGTTTGCTAGGCCATGTCGGAGAGCAGTTAAGAGTTATCTACATGCTGTTGGTCTGGATTCACATGTCGCCAGACCAGGTAAGAATGGCAAATTTCCTTTGTTAAAAGTCATTAAAGGCCATCCCGAATAGTTGGGATTTTACAAGAAACAGTGATCGTTTGGTGATCACCATTGTGGAGATGAACTTTAATTCCAGATTTTTATTCTATTATCTGCCATTTTACACCATTGTCTCCCTAAACGTGCTGGAATTCGTCAACCATAATTTGTCCATTTCTTTAATTCATCAATGTTGCATTGCGATTGTATTCGCCTAAGTAAAAACAATGACTGCAGATGCTGGAAACCAGAGTTTAGATTAGAGTGGTGCTGGAAAAGTACAGCAGTTCAGGCAGCATCCGAGGAGCAGAAAAATCGACATTTCGGGCAAAAGCCCTTCATCAGGAATACAGGATTGTATTCGCCTATCCACACTACATACTATGTCAATTACCTTCACAGCATTGGCAAACTCATTCAAATGACTCTCTATTACATTACCCAAGTAATTAATGAATATTGTGAATGGTTGTGATCATGAACCACTAGTTATTATTCAAGCAAATAGCTATTATCCAGACAGTCTTCTACCAGCTAAACAATCGCCTAAATAAATCAGTAATTCACCTTTGATTCTAATGGTTTTTCTTGTTTATATTTTTAGTTAAGTCAATTATACCTAACTTTAACAAATACTGTCCCCTGTATACACTTTTAGGCATTTCCTCAAAAAAAATCAGTTAGTATGTTAGGCATGAGCTATATTTTAAAAATGCATGTTAGCTCTCTCAAATCAGCTTACATTTCTGAGAGCTCAGTCCTTAATTGTAGATTTCAATAATTTCCTTACATCAGCAGTTCTATGATTTTCTGATTTCTCACTCAACTTTAATTAAGTAGCAATAGCTAACATCTCAGAATTTTACACTATAGACATCTGCACAAAAATGCGAGCTCAATACACGTGCTCAGTACCCACAATGCTGCCCATCCTGCTGAGTTTCTCCAGGACTTTTTGTTTCATTTTATGTAAAGTGCAACAGCTTTCTTGCTTTGAAATAAATATTGACCACCAGTCAAAAGAACATACTTCAGTTTCTTTATTTAACCCTTTATGGCACTAATCACTGCATTGTTGTGCCAGTCGTACAGAACTGTTCATTCACCCAGATAAAAGTTAATGAGAGTTACCTTATAACCAATTCAGTAAACTGTCTTTATTGGCTAATGAACATTTTAGACAAAGCATGCATAACCAATAATCAAATCAAGCAAAGCAAAGCAAAACAAAACAAACTGAACCAAACCAGATGACACTTGTATATTAGGACCTAAGTTTCTAATAATGCAATTAACTCCAAAGTTAAAAAGGCAATAATTTTTTTCTGGAATAAAACATCACAGAGCGACCTGTACAGGGACAATTCATCTCAGTGTTAAGAAAGTGCTTGAAATATCCACAGTGCATAGGAAGAAAGACAAAGTTCCACTAAGGAAATACTTCAAGTTATACAGCTGACATTAGTAATCTTGTGCATCTCACAGGCAAAATACAAATGTGCACTAGTTAGTATTAAATCTCTCCAATAGTAACCCACATCCAGTTGTAACACACATTACCTCCAGGTTAAGTATTTTGAACTTAAAACACTGCAAAACAGAAATCTGCAAATACTTTAGAAGCAAACTAAGCAAAATTGCACACAGCAATTGGTTCTATCACACTTGTGATACAGTAAATGATCAGAGCTGATCATAACTTGTAACACAAATCCAACAGCTGACAATGTTTCAGTTTCACTGTTAAAGACTAGCACAATCAATGTTGATATGTCAACATTATTAAGAGTCTTACTGACTGCAGAAAACCTTGGTCTATTATAATGCCTTCCTACTGAATAAGATTGGTCAGTTTGGAAGAACAGTCCCTTAGAAAGTCCTAAGAATACATCAGTAATACAATAATGAAAAGCTACTTAGATAGTAAATAGGATTTTAATATACTTAACAGATTCATTTCTCTCTCTTGACATTTTAATTACCATTTAGTGTAATAAAAATAAAGGATTAAGCACGAATGGTGAGAAACTGGATTCAGTGAAGGGATTCAACATAGTTTGCTGGAAGCATTCCAGTTTTTCCAGTTCTCTGGACAGTGCCGTACATCCAGCCTTCATCAATTGCTTGTACATTGATGATGTAGTCACCATCCTTGAAGGAAACCTCATCCTCGTCAGCCGCAGTGTAATCATACATTGCTCGGAACGTCCTCTGTGAATGAAAAGGCACATCATTATTGCAAGGATTTATCCCATGCAGACTCCCTTTCTAGATATAGCTAGCAATTACACTTCAGGAAAATAAACATGTTAAAGACACTTTAAATTAAATGGTTCAAGGTGACAAGAAGGAGTTTCAAAGTCTCAATGACGGAGACAATAATGAATATAAACTTACCCAAATCAAATTTTGTAAAGTGGTGTGGAGCATGCAGCTGGACTTAGAATCAGTGAATAGAACAATGATTGGTAAAGGCATTTATTTATTCATACTTCGCAAAAGGTCTCAAACGGATTGCTCTACTTCTTATAATAGCGTGATTAAATGTAAAGCATAAATTTATCTAGAAAATCCATGATTAGTATTTATAAAGAGCTCCATATAGAAACATGAATATTTCTACATTTTTCACATAGCTAAGAACAGGACATAATTCCAACTATGATATATTATTGGTTTTATATTTCATTATGCAGACAATAACATTATGAGTTCAGTTGAATCAAAAACAGGAAAAATGCATTAGAAAAATAAAATGGATTCATATCATATTTTTCAAAAATTCCATGAGTCACTATTAGCTCTAACAATGAAAAACAAAGTTAAGCAAAATTATCAAATTATGTGAAGAAAACAATTATAATTTCATCCCACTGAGGTAATACTGAACAAGTCAAGATGCTAGATCAAAACCTAGCTTGAGAGATCATATGCTTTGTTTTGTCTGGTTAGCTAGCACATTGGAGATGTACTCACAAGAGACTGCAGCCAGTCTTTTATAACTGAAACTTATTACACAAAAGATAAAAAAACCTAAAACCACACTACCTAAATATATATGGAAAAACACAGCAGAACAACGGGTTGAACTTTCCTAGAACTTGGCTAAGTAGCAATTTCAGGTAATTTTACGGAGGGTTTCACTTTGAGCTCTAGAGTATTTTCTCACGGAATTTTACAGAGCATACTTAATTAAATATACATCCCAGCTCCACAGACAGCACTGTGCTGCAATATCCTGCACTCAGCAGCAGCTAAAGTGCTCAATGCTTCCAGATGCATTCCTACCACGAGCCCCATATCTACATCCCAGCGATATACCAGTTCAAATATTGCAGGCAACAAGAACTGCCTCCCACAGGTGCAGCGCATTAAGAATTGCCCCAGAGATCATTGATAGAGATGAGGTGACATCCCACTTTACGGAAGGGACCTGGAAGTGCTGGTATATGCAATGGCAAACAGAAGGGCCTTCCTCGTTTCTCAGGACCATCTGAGGTGACCATGAGCCCAGACCCTGCAGTCTGGTCTGACCTGTGTCAATGTGGTATCTACAGTGTGGAGGAGCATCCAACAAGGCTACAAGAAGGTTGATGAACTGCTGCATTGCACAATCTTCCATCGTCTTCCTGCCACCTCAGCCTCACTCTCACTCTGCCACCGCACACATCTCCCACCAAAGCTCATGGTCTACCACTCCCTCATGGTCAATCACTTTCACCAACCTCATTCCTCCCAAACTACTAACCTACATGTCCACTGTGCTTCCTACTCACTCACTCAGGACTCTATCACCATTCCTCTGTTTACATCAGCAGTACCAGCCACTTACGTCTTACTTAATCCCTCGGTCTTGTCTAATTCCAGGAGTAAATGGTCCACTATGGGTCAGGTAGGGCATGCTTGAAATAGCGGGATGCCCGGGATGCATCTGGGGCTTGCCTTAGTGGGAAAGGAACAGCATCGCTAACATTGTGCTACTGAGGCCACCATGTCTCAGCAAATAATTGATCGCCATTGTCAAGTGCCAATTTCACAATTCTTCCCTCTCTAGTCTTCTGCATGGCACAAGTGCCATCTACATTGCACCACCCTGAAGAAAGCAGCCCCTCTGGGCATCATCGCCTCCGCCACCCCAGAGGAAGAAGCTACAGGCACCCAGAGGCTGCACAAAGAAGGCTGTTTCCTGCACCCTTCACTAGCTATAATCCAGGCACCTTGGTAGGCACTTTAACTAGATTAGAGTCAGGAGCACAATCTGGTGAGCACATCAATGGCACATCTCCACAGCTGGCAGAGGATGAAACATTCCTAGGCCTGATGGAGACCATGTCCTGCTCAGCCCAAAGCAAGAGAGGATCCCTTGCCATTCAGCCGGTGCTAACTTTGTCAAATTGCACAAGTTTAAACAGGGACAGTGAGTTTGACAGAGACACTCAGGAACCTGAATGCTGGAAGAGTTGTTCATACTGAGCTACCTCCAGCATGTGTCCGTGTAGCTGGATCTATAGACAGGCTGGTCTGCCAGAAGTGTAGATGGCACAAAGCTGGGTGGGAGAGTAAACTGAGGAGGATGTAGAGATGTTTCACTGTGATTTGGGTACACTAAGAGAGCTGGCAAATGCATGGCAGAGTGTAGCATTATTAGTTAAATAAAACATTATGCACTTTGGTAGCAATTGGAATGTACAATGAGACCTGGGAGTCCACATACACCAGTCGCTGAAGGTAGGTTCAGGTTCAGCAGGCACTCAAGGTGGTAAATGGTAACAAAAACAGAAATTGCACAAGAAACTTAGGCAGACTGGCAGATCTTGGAGAGAAAGCAGAGTTAACGTTTTGAGTCCAGTGAAACTTCATCAGAATTGATAGTAGTTAGGAAAAGATGTTACACATGGTGAAGATAGCGGATGTAGGGTGTGGAGCAATGGTGAAGGTAGGAGTGGATAGGTGGAGACACAGGCCAGACAGAGAGAGAGGACAATAAATGGGCAGACAAAGAAATGAATGTTAGTATGGCAGGGAGAGAGACCTGGGATGGCAAGGGTATGTATGAGGAGAGGCTGAATCAGTTAGGATTCTATTCACAGGAGTTCAGAAGAATTATGGAGGATCTCATAGAAACCTACAAAATTATAACAGGACTAGATGCAGGAAGGATGTTCCCAATGGCAGGGGAGTCCAGAACAGACTGGTCACCATGTAAGTATACAGGGTAAGTTATTTAGAATATTGATGAGGAGAAATCTATATACCTGGAGAGTGGTGAGCCTATGGGATACCATGCCAACAGAAGGCAGTTGAGGCCAAAATATTGTATGACTTCAAGAAAAAAAGAGTTAGATGCAGCAATTGGGGTGAAAGCGATCAAAGGATATGGAGGAAAAGCATGAGTTGAATGATCAGCCATGGTCACAATGAATGATGGAGCAGGCTCAATGGGCCAAATGGTCTATTCCTGCACCTATGTTTCCATGCACAAAGACCTCCACTCCACCATGGTATTCACTGGTGCTCAGACCAACAGCAAGGCAACAGGGAATGAGTGACCATGGCCTCACACCAGATGCCCCTTTTCCCGACAAGGCGACAGGGCAGTGACAGTAGGCAACCAGACATAGGCAATCCACACACAGCCCAGCCCTGCATCAGCTGTCTAAAACCCCTGAAGACAACACCTCTTGTGACACACTACAGGTGCTCAGCCACTTCCAACCTGCCTGTGACCCCCAAGCCAGCGAATGTTCAAGCCTTCGAGGCTGACGACATCTGATCAGATCCCCAGCTGACTTACTGCAAATCAACAAGGCTTATTGCACTGATAGTGCCGCACTCCCCAGACAGTAGCAAGACAGATCACATGACACTGACTGTATCAGAGATCAGACAATGCCCTTGACTGACTGTAGTTGGATCTCCTAACTGATGGCAGTCCCCTGCACTTGACTGAGGATGAATCCCTTCAGATATTGAGACATGGCCACTTGGTTGAAGCACATCCCGTGTGTTCACTTTGTAAGCTGGTGCCACGTGGTGCAGGTGTGACACTGGCATGCACTAAAAGGCAAGACAACACAAAAATACTGTCAGCCTTTAAGTTCTGAATTAAATAGCTATGCACAAAAAGACAAAGCAATGCTCAGATGCGACGAGCATCCAGGAGGCGTAAAGTGAGTGAGCACAAAGAAAGCTAGCTCAGAGGTGCACATGGTTCTTTTCATGAGATGTGTAGATGCCATTATGTGCAAGGTTACAATAAAAGGTGTTGGTGACCTTCATTGTGCAGTATTGATGAGGTGAACTGTATTCCAAGCAAGTATGGGGTGCCACTTTGATGAACTGGTGAGGTTGGTGCATGTCCAATGTCAATTTCTTTGGATGGAGGAGGCAGACAGTCTCTGCCCATGGAATGTGGCCGGAGATGCTGCAGACTGCAACGTGGAGGCCCAGAAAGATACTGTAAGCTTCAGCCACTGGTGAACTATTTGGAATTTCATGTCCGGAATTGACACTGCCTATTTTCTCTCTATTGCCAGGGAAAATAGCAACCTTCACATAAGGCTTGATTAGGCAATAATGGGATGTTAATAAATGCAATAGGCCCTTCACCATTCAAAAATGAGATTCTCATCTCGTCATTGTAGCACTGTGTGGAAAATTTGACCTATTTTCTCAAGATTAGAATCTCATTTTTCCATTCCTGCCCTAATTTCCGAACTATCTTTCCCATTCAGCCATCATCAATGGGCTGGGAAAGTTCCATCTGTTTTCAGAAAATCATGCATCACTTGAAATTTTTATTTTTAAAAGTTATTTTTATTCATTCATGGAATATGGGTGTCGCTAGCTGGGCTAGCATTTATTGTTCATCCCAAGTTGCCGTTTCAAGGTAGTGGTGAGCTGCAGTCATATGCTGAAGGGTGGCCCATAAACCTGCTAGGCAGAGAATTCCAGGAAGGAATGGTGATATATTTCCAAATCAGGATGGTGAATGGCTTTGGAGGCAGATTTGAGGGTGGCAGTGTTCCAATGTATCTGCTGCTTTTATCCTTCCAGATGTCTGTGGCTGAGGTTTTGGGAAAATGCTGTTCAAGGAGTCTTGGAGAATTTCTGCCATGCATTTTGTAGATGGTACATGCCGCTGCAACTGAACATCAGTGGTGGAGGGAGTGGATGTGGATATGGTCCAATCAAGTGGACTGCTTTGTCCCTGATGGTGTCATGATTCTTACGCATTGTTGAAGCTGCACACATTCAGGTAATTGAGGAGTATTCTATAAAATTCCGAACGTCAGCATGACAGAAGGTGGAAAGGGTTTGGGGAATCAGGTGGTGAGTTACTCGCTGCAGAGTTCCTAGCCTCTGACCTGCTCTTGCAGTCATGCAGTCATAGAGTCATAGAGATGTACAGCATGGAAACAAACCCTTTGGTCCAACCTGTCCATGTCAACCAGATGTCCCAACCCAATCTAGTCCCACCTGCTAGCACCCGGCCCATATTCCTCCAAACCCTTCCTATTCATATACCCATCCAAATGCCTTTTAGATGTTGCAATTTTACCAGCCTCCACCACTTCCTCTGGCAGCTCATTTCATACACGTACCACCCTCTGTGTGAAAAAGTTGCCCCTTAGGTCTCTTATATCTTTCCCCTCTAACCCTAAACCCATGTCCTCTAGTTCTGGACTCCCCGACTCCAGGAAAAAGACTTTGTCTATTTACCCTATCCATGCTCCTCATGATTTCTAAACATCTACAAGGTCACCCCTCAGCCTCCGACGTTCCAGGGAAAACAGCCCTAGCCTGTTCAGCCTCTGTCTATAGCTCAAATCCTCCAACCCTGGCAACATTCTTGTAAATCTTTTCTGAACCCTTTCAGGTTTCACAACATCTTTCTGATAGGAAGGAGACCAGAATTGCACGCAATATTCCAACAGTGGCCTAACCAATGTCCTGTCCAGCCGCAACATGACCTCCCAAATCCTGTACTCAATACTCTGACCAATAAAGGAAAGCATACCAAACGCCTTCTTCATTATCCTTTCTACCTTTGACTCTACTTTCAAGGAGCTATGAACCTGCACTCCAAGGTCTCTTTGTTCAGCAACACTCCCTAGGACATTACCATTAAGTGTATAAGTCCTGCTAAGATTTTCTTTCCCAAAATGCAGCACCTCGCATTTATATAAATTAAACTCCATCTGCCACTTCTCTGCCCATTAGCCCATCTGGTCAACATCCTGTTGTAATCTGAGGTAACCTTCTTCACTATCCACTGCACCTCCAATTTTGGTGTCATCTGCAAACTTACTAACTGTACCTCTTACGCTCGCATCCAAATCATTTATGTAAATGACAAAAAGTACAGGACCCAGCACCGATCCTTGTGGCACTCCACTGGTCACAGGCCTCCAGTCTGAAAAACAACCCTCCACCACCACCCTCTGTCTTCTACCTTTGAGCCAGTTCTGTACCCAAATGGCTGGTTCTTCCTGTATTCCGTGAGATCTAACCTTGCTAACCAGTCTCCCATGGGGAACCTTATCAAATGCCTTACTGAAGTCCATATAGATCATATCTACCGCTCTGCCCTCATCAATTCTCTTTGTTACTCCTTCAAAAAACTCAATCAAGTTTGTGAGACATGATTTCCCATGCACAAAGCCATGTTGACTATCCCTAATCAGTCCTTTCCTTTCCAAATACATGTACATCCTGTCCCTCAGGATTCCCTCCAACAACTTGCCCACCACCGATGTCAGGCTCACTGGCCTATAATTCCCTGGCTTGTCTTTACTGCCCTTCTTAAACTGTGACACCACGTTAGTCAAACCTCCAGTCTTCCGGCACCTCACCTGTGACTATCGATGAAACAAATTTCTCAGCAAGAAGCCCAGCAATCACTTCTCCAGCTTCCCACAGAGTTCTCGGGTACACCTGATCAGGTCCTGGGGTTTACCCACCTTTATGCATTTCAAGACATTCAGCACTTCCTCCTCTGTAATATGGACATTTTGTAAGGTGTCACCATCTATTTTCCTACAGTCTATATCTTCCATAACCATTTCCATAGTAAATACTGATGCAAAATACTCGTTTAGTATCTCCCCCATTTTCTGAGGCTCCACAAAAAGGCTGCCTTGCTGAGCTTTGAGGTGCCCTATTCTCTCCCTAGTTACCCTTTTGTTCTTAATGTATTTGTAAAAACCCTTTGAATTCTCCTTAATTCTATTTGCCAAAGCGATCTCATGTCCCCTTTTTGCCCTCCTGATTTCCCTCTTAAATAGACCCCTACTGCCTTTATATTCTTCTTAAGGATTCTCTCAATCTCTCCTATCTATACCTGACATATACTTCTCTTTCTTAACCAAAACCTCAATTTCTTTAGTTATCCAGCATTCCCTATACCTACCAGCCTTTCCTTTCACCCTAACAAGAATACACTTTCTCGGATTCTCGTTATCTCATTCCTAACAGCTTCCCATTTTTCAGCCGTCCCTTTACCTGAGAACATCTGCCTCCAATCAGCTTTTGAAAGTTCTTGCCTAATACTGTCAAAATTGGCCTTTCTTCAATTTAGAACTTCAACTTTTAGATCTGGTCTATCCTTTTCCATCACTATTTTAAATCTAATAGAATTATGGTCGCTGGCCCCAAAGTGCTCCCCCACTGACACCTCAGTCACCCGCCCTGCCTTATTTCCCAAGAGTAGGTACACCCACATACCGAATCAGAAAATTTTCTTGTACACACTTAACAAATTCCTCTCCATCTAAATCCTTAACACTATGGCAGTCCCAGTCTATGTTTGGAAAGTTAAAATCCCCTACCATAACCACCCTATTATTCTTACAGATAGCTGAGATCTCCTTACAAGTTTGTTTCTCAATTTCCCTCTGACTATTGGGGGGGGTCTATAATACAATCCCAATAAGGTGATCATCCCTTTCTTATTTCTCAGTTTCACCCAAATAACTTCCCTGGATGTATTTCCAGAAATATTCTCCCTCAGCACAGCTGTAATGCTATTCCTTATCAAGAATGCCACTCCCCCTCCTCTTTTGCCTCCCTTTCTATACTTCCTGTTGCATTTGTATCCTGGAACATTAAGCTGCCAGTCCCGCCCATCCTTGAGCCATGTTTCTGTAATTGCTATGATATCCCAGTCCCATGTTCCTAACCATGCCGTGAGTTCATCTGCCTTCCCAGTTAGGCCCCTTGCATTGAAATAAATGCAATTTAATTTATTAGTCCTACCTTGTCCCTGCCTGCCCTGACTGTTTGACTGTCTTCTGTTCTCAACTGTACCAGTTTCAGATTGATCTCTTTCCTCAGTACCTCCCTGGGTCCCATCCACCTTACTAGTTCCATTATGTTGATTTGGCAAGTTCAATTCAGTTCTTAATCAATAGGAAGCCCTAGGATGTTGATAGTGGAGGATTCAGTGATGGTAATGCCATTGAATGTCGAAAGGTGATGATTATATTCTCTCTTGTTGGAGATGGTCATTGCCTGGCACTTGTGTGGTGCTATCTTACTTGTCACTTTTCAGCCTAATCCTGGATATTGTCTCGGTCTTGCTGCATTTGAACATGGGCTGCTTCAGTTTTTGAAGAGTCATGATAGGTGCTAAACATTGTGCAATTATCAACGAACATCCCCACTTCTGACCTTATGATGGAGGGAAAGGCATTGATGAAGATATTATATTTGGTCATCATCTGACCTCAACCGACTCCAAACAGCTGAGAAGAATTCTCATAAATCGCTAACAGACAATAGCTTTCTTCATAAAATAGGCAAGTAAAAGTGCTCCTCTCTTCAGAGACAAAGTGATATACATTATATTTAAATCTATTGATTTTTGGAAAATGACTAAATGACAAGAATTGCATTGTAATCCTGTAATGAAAATGACATCTGATCTTTGAAATTATGTTATTGCAGGGAAATCCCAACAGTAATCTATTACAACCTAACCTATTATGGCATAAATTGGATAGTGTTATGATAATAAGTTATGTTTTTCTACTTTATATTTAGTAAATGACAAATTTTATAATATTTTAAATAAATGTAATACCACCAATATTATGCTGCTTTTGGTTTGTGCAATTGTGCTCTGTTATTCAGAACTAATTATTGCAGTGTTTCCTGAAGTTAGTGTTGAGTTGTCTGTCCACCCTGCACTCACCTCACTCTTCAGAAAATTCCCAGGTAATTAATTTATGCCAATTTTATGCCAAGCATTATTGCACATAAATTTCCTTGATCATGTAAATCCACTCTCAGAGCTGTCAGTCGAGACTTTCCTCTACTTCCATACTCCCACATCCAACCCCAACATCTGTGTGTTTTCTACATTTCCGTTAGTAATGCGCTGGCATAGAAGCACACTTTAAAACAAAATAACCTGAAGCAACTTGATATCAGCATAACTGACAGAGTAGTTTACTTTTAGATTAGATTACTTACAGTGTGAAAACAGGCCCTTCGGCCCAACAAGTCCACACCAACCCGCCGAAGCGCAGCCCACCCAGACCCATTCTCCGACATTTACCCCTTCACCTAACACTACGGGCAATTCACCTAACCTGCACATTTTTGGATTGTGGGAGGAAACCGGAGCACCCGGAGGAAACCCACGCAGACACGGGGAGAATGTGCAAACTCCACACAGAGAGTCGCCTGAGGCGGGAATTGAACCCGGGTCTCTGGCGTTCTGAGGCAGAGACTGTGCCACCGTGCCGCCCATTTCTCGGGTCTAAAGCTTAGGTTACTGTTGGGATTTCAAAGCAATAAAATAATTTCAAAAATCAGATGTCATTTTCATTGCAGGATTGCAATGTATTTGTTTTTTAATCATTTTTCAAAATCAATATTTTAAAAATAGTGCATATCACTTTGGCTCTAAAGAGAGAGAGCACTTCAGCAACATTGATATTCTATTAGCAGTCCACCCTCTTTTGCTTTTTCTGTTTGTTGAAACTCTCTGAACAATTGGTCATTTCCTTCTTAGCATAAAAACTGAATTCCAACAAGCCAAGATTAATGGTCGACCACATTTGTATGTTGTTTGGACACTGCCATGAGGATATAGGAGAAAGTGAGGACTGCAGATGCTGGAGATCAGAGCTGAAAAATGTGTTGCTGGAAAAGCGCAGCAGGTCAGGCAGCATCAGGAATGAAGAAGGGCTTATGCCCGAAATGTCGATTCTCCTGCTCCTTGGATGCTGCCTGACCTGCTGCGCTTTTCCAGCAACACATTTTTCAGCCATGAGAATATAGACAGGTTTACAATCTTGCTCCCCTTTAATGAAGAGGTGGTTCAGGAAAGGGTCGCCGAACTTGAAAGATTAACTCTGTTTTTATGCTATGGATGCTGCTGGATCTGCTGAGTTTCTCCTGCCATTTCAGTTTTTGATTGTCAGATCTCCAGCATCCATAGTTCTTTGCTTTATTTCAGTTAGTTGTTGAAACATAAACTTTTTAATCAAAATAAAAGGAACAAATGATCAAGCTAATGATAAATAAAGTGTAAGACAAAACCCACAGTATGAGCATGCTTTGTGTCCTTATGACTCACTAGTCAGTGGAGATACTGTGATCTACTCACCATATTAACAGCATGAGGAAGAGATTGCTGCGGCCTCACAGAACCAATGCTGGACTGATGCATGTAGCCATATCCAGTAGAATGAGGGGAATGCATTTGCTGGTAAGCTCCAGGAAGCACAGCAGCTAATTGATAATAAAACAAAGAGTCAAGATCTAAACTAAAACATTGCAAATCTTATTTAATTTTGGTTTTGTATGTATCCACACATATTGTAAAATCTGTTTTCTGATTAAGATTCAAATGCCCTGCTCAAAATACCAGTTAGCTCTTCGGATAAAACTAAATTAAAACCTTGAGAGCAATTTTGTTCTACATCAAGGACCTGAAATTCTGACTAAACCCAAGGTGGAAATAAACCAAATGCCCAGATTCTCAGTCTGTTCATCCAGGCCCCCATTAAGGATTTTTTTTTTTTTAAAAAAGCACTTGTCTTTGAGGACTTTGCTAGCTTCTCCACATTCCCTTCGAATTCCCAGCATATCCATTTATATTGATTAGTGAAACTTGCTGGCAGGAAGCTCACTTGTTCTGGAATCAGCCACATTAAACAATAAATGGCTTTTAATGCTCAAATTTGAGTACTCTACATGGACTCGAAGGCTAAGGTACATCATGATTGTTCAGGAGTAAAATAAATTCCCAGCTTGTTAGCCAAGTTTCAGAACTCCAGATTTAAGATAATACAATTTTTACATATCATTCAGAAACAGATGTAGGATTCTTTAATGTATATTTACATTGATCCAATGTTTCTTTCACAGAGTTCCTAGCTGTGCCTAAAATTAGTAAAATCTAATACAGCACCATGGTACTGAAGGGGATTAGATGCAAACGCTTGACTAACGCAGAAAGCCTGGGTAAAATGCAAACTCATTTCTACCTCAGTGTGTCCAAGTAACTTGTACTTCCTGAATGATCCACGGAAGTCAGATGAAGTCGAAAATGTAAAAGGAGCTTGACACATCACATTTATTGCTTCCTGAATGAGCCCAAGTCTTTCATTCTGTCTGGAAATCAATTCCATGTGTTGTTCATGTTTTTCTCAAGAAATACAACATTGAGGTAGTTCTCCAGCCATTCTTTCATAAGAACAAATCCATTTACCCATTCATGTGTCTAATTTTCACAGTTTATACATGCTGATGTCTTATGTAGGACATTCTCAAAAGTCTTCTGAAAGTTCAAATAAATTGCATCCAACAGTTCTCCTTCTTCAGTGTGATTAGTTATATCCTATATCCTTGAAAAATTCCAGTAGGTTTATCAAGCATGATTTCTTATCCACCTCCAAACTGTCATGATCGTCAGGACTTTATACTTAATCAAGTTTTTTTACACTCTTCTAAATTCCAACAGATACAAGTCTACACTTTGTAAACTTTTCCTGATAAGACAACCTGCCTATTCCCAAGTATTAGTCTAGTAAACCTTCTGATACATTTGCATTCTTTAAATATTTACAAACAAGAGGGACCATATTGTTGAAGAGGAGAGTGTAAAACGGACTGGTAAGCTAGAAGAGATACTTGTTAGGAAGGAAGATGTGTTGGACATTTTGAACAACTTGAGGATAGACAAGTCCCCCGGGCCTGACGGGATATATCCTAGGATTATGTGGGAAGCAAGAGAGGAAATTGCAGAACCGTTGACAATGATCTTTTCGTCTTCACTGTCAACGGGGGTGGTACCAGGGGACTGGAGAGTGGCGAATGTTGTGCCCCTGTTCAAAAAAGGGAATAGGGATAACCTCGGGAATTACAGGCCAGTTAGTCTTACTTCGGTGGTAGGCAAAGTAATGGAAAGGGTACTGAGGGATAGGATTTATGAGTATCTGGAAAGACACTGCTTGATTAGGGACAGCCAGCATGGATTTGTGAAGGGTAGGACTTGCCTTACAAGTCTTATTGAATTTTTTGAGGAGGTGACCAAGCATGTGGATGAGGGTAGAGCAGTGGATGTAGTGTACATGGATTTTAGTAAGGCATTTGATAAAGTTCCCCATGGTAGGCTTATGTGGAAAGTCAGGAGGCATGCGATAGAGGGAAATTTGGCCAGTTGGATAGAAAACTGGCTAACCAGTCGAAGTCAGAGAGTGGTGGTAGATGGTAAATATTCAGCCAGGAGCCCAGTTACAAGTGGAGTTCCGCAGGGATCAGTTCTGGGTCCTCTGCTGTTTGTAATTTTTATTAATGACTTGGAAGAGGGAGTCGAAGGGTGGGTCAGTAAATTTGCAGATGATACGAAGATTGGTGGAGTTGTGGATAATGAGGAGGGCTGTTGTCGGCTGCAAAGGGACTTAGATATGATGCAGAGCTGGGCTGAGGAGTGGCAGATGGAGCTCAACCCTGTCAAGTGTGAGGTTGTCCATTTTGGAAGGACAAAGAAGAATGCGGAATACAGGGTTAACGGTAGGGTTCTTAGTAAGGTGGAGGAGCAGAGGGATCTTGGGGTCCATGTTCATAGATCTTTGAAAGTTGCCACTCAGGTGGATAGAGCTTGTAAGAAGGCCTATGGTGTATTAGCGTTCATTAGCATTGAATTCAAGAGTTGTGAAGTGATGTTGCAGCCGTACAGGACCTTGGTTAGGCCACATTTGGAGTACTGTGTGCAGTTCTGGTCACCTCACTTTAGGAAAGATGTGGAAACTTTGGAGAGGGTGCAGAGAAGATTTACCAGGATGTTGCCTGGAACGGAGAATAGGTCGTACGAGGATAGGTTGAGAGTGTTAGGCCTTTTCTCATTGTAACGGCAAAGGATGAGGGGTGACTTGATAAGATGATCAGAGGAATAGATAGAGTAGACAGTCAGAAACTTTTTCCCCGGGTACAACAGAGTGTTACAAGGGGATATAAATTTAAGGTGAAGGGTGCAAGTATAGAGGGGATGTCAGGGGTAGGTTCTTTACCCAGAGAGTGGTGGGGGCATGGAATGCGCTGCCTGTGGGAGTGGCAGAGTCAGAATCATTGGCGACCTTTAAGCGGCAATTGGATCGGTACATGGATGGGTGCTTAAGCTAGGACAAATATTCGGCACAACATCGTGGGCCGAAGGGCCTGTTCTGTGCTGTATTGTTCTATGTTCTATGTTCTAAGGTGACCAATATGCTTAAGGCAGATGTAAATAGATTCATGATAAGCAAGGGAATGAAACGTTTTCATGAGTAAGCATGAATTCAGAGCTTTCAGATCAGAAACAATCTTATTGAACATTTAGAAGTTCACCTACAATATTATTGTTACCTACCAAGCCTCCAAAATTCTCCCAAGGAGAACTGTATTGATTAATATTGCTCTCAGGTCAAGCCAATAAAAAGAATTATCACAGTCACCAAAAGGAGACATATTATGTGGAAATTATAACAAAGAGTCCATTCAGTCTCCAGTCTCCTTGCATAACCTTAGAGTGTTTTGCCCCTCATATTTATCTTACATTCCCTGAACTGCTTCTGTGCCACCGGCCTCAACTACTCTCTCTGGAAGATTAAAACCTCTTAATTAAAAGATAAGCCAAAAGAGATCAGACTTCTCCGTTATCTGTGGTTTGCCTACTCCTCTGATCTCTAGAGAAACCATATCAGACCACTATTTTGTATCCCTCACAAGCCTCAACTCCATAATCACATTCAACTCATTCTACACCAGCCCCTGAAAATGATAAAACTTTCACATTAGCCATTGTCAGACTGTTTGTTATCTAGTCTTTGATGAGCTGAAACTTTCCCCAGGTCAGATTAAAGTGCTGATTTTAAACCTCTCTAAAGAGTCTATACCCTTTCCACTGATTACATGCCTCTCCCCTACTTCTGCCTCAGGGTAAACAGTTTGTTCCCAAAAAGAAACTAAAGACGCTGGAAGTCAGAAACAGAAGTGGAAATTGCTGGAAAAACTCAGGTCTGACAGCGTCTGTGGAAGCTCAGTTGCTGCTCACAATGTGGTCTACTCTGCACTGAGGAAATGAAGCCACAGACTGGGTGACCGATTAGCAGATCACCTGCTCTGTCCACAACAATGGTCCTGAGCTCCCAGTTGCCTGCCACTTTAACACATCATTGTGTTCTGTCTCAGGCTTGCTACAGTGCTCCAGCAAAGCTCAGTTGGAAAAACAACACCTCATTTTCTGCTTAAAGCCCTGCAACCTCTGGACTCGATATCGAGTTTAATAATTTTAGGGCTGAATACCTTCTCCCATGTCCTTATCCTAACCCTCACAGACACCAGGCCTTGTCATCACATGGGCTGCTACCACAAACAACCCATTGTCAGCTACTAACAGTCCCCTTTAGCAGCTATTCATTTAGCCAAGTTGACTACAAACCCCTCCTTTGTTTGCCTGACTGTGTTTCTCTCTCTCAGAGTTCCATCACCACCTATTGTTTACTCCTTTCCTCACTTCGTCTTTAACCTATATACCAATCCTTTCCTAGCTACTGTCAGGTCTAAAGAAGGGCCACTGCACCTGAAATATTAGCTCTGCTTCATCTCCACAAATGCTGCCAGACATGCTGAGTTCTTCTAACAACTTTTGAGTTTGTTCCCAATGTAACTTGTCTCACTGTAGTTTACTTTTGCATTCCTATAATGATTTTGTAAAGCTCTATAAAATTACCTAAAATATTGTTTTTCTTGGTAGAAAGGTTCATATGCATCCAGTATTTTATTAAGATCTAGCCACTGACAACAGGGATCAGAGTCGAGAGTTTAGTGCTGGAAAGGCACAGCAGGTCAGGTAGCATCCGAGGAACAGGAGAGTCAACATTTTGGGCAAAAGCCCTTCATCAGGAATGAGGCTGTCAGCCAAGGGGAGAGGAGGAGAACTTCTTCAAGGTAGGCATTCTTGGAAGAGGCTTCGCAGTAACATTAAAATCAATGAGGCAAAAGTGAGGACTGCAGATGCTGGAGATTAGAGTCGAGAGTGTGGTGCTGGAAAAGCACAGCAGGTCAGGTTCCTCGGATGCTGCCTAACCTGCTGTGCATTTCCAGCACCACACTCTTGACTCTAATCTCCAGCATCTGCAGTCCTCACTTCCATCTAATTGACAATAGGGATCAATCAATCTTGCATGTTTTCGCTGCACTTCCGTCAGTGCCTTCCTTTTATCTCCACGTTCAGAATGGGTCAATGTATTCAAAGTGCAATACAAGAATACAAGAAATGCAGTGCTGAGGCTGTGTAAGGTTCTGGTTAGACTGCATTTCGAATATTGTGAGCAGTTTTAGGATGTGTATCTATGGTGATGTCAGTGCAGGAGAAAGAGAAAGAAAGAAAGAAACTGACACTGCCTTTGCTGTTTGAATTCATGTATTGCTGGACATCGGAGTGCATCTGCGAAAATTAACAAACAGTGAAATTCACAACTGACCTTGGAGGAACAGTCGGGCGAAGTTCACAGCACAGAATCAGCTAAGTTAATTGTTTTAAGTGGACTACAGAAAGTCTGCAGTAGTGAGTAGAGTGGGTTCTTTCTTGCTTTATATGTTTTTGGAGATAGGTCTCTAGATTAAACTTAAAATATAAACCATAACTATTAATTTAACCTGGGGCAGTGTTTGTAGAGGAATAAGACGGTGTTGTTTTCTGGGTCTGTAGATTGTGAAGGAGCAAAACTGGCATTTAGTAGAGCGATATCTGCTTCTTGTCAGATGTGGGAGTTTAAAGAGAGTTTAAGGATTACTGTGGATTATATCCGCCATAAATGCTGTTGGTTACAAATCTTATCAGATCGAGTGGATCAGTTGGAGAGACAGTTAGAAGCAATGAGGAGTTTGCAACAGCAACAGTATGTGATGGATGGCAGTTATAGGAAGGAGGGAAAGTCTCAGATACAGTCACATAGATGGGTTAACTCCAGGAAAGGTAAAAGAGGTAGGCAGCTAATGCAGGAGTCTTTTGTGGCTATACCTATTTCAAATAGGTGTGCTGTTTTGGAAAATGTAGGGGGTGATGGATTCTCAGGGGAACGTAGCATGAACAGCCAAGGTTCTGGTATTGAGACTGGCTCTAATGCAACGAGGGGTACGTCGGGTTCCAAGAGATCAATTGTGTTAAGGGATTTTCTAGTCCGAGGTACAGCCAGACGTTTCTGTGGACAGCAGTGAAAAAACAGAATGGTGTGTTGCTTCCCTGGTGCCAGGATCAAGGATGTCTCAGAGAGGGTGCAGAAAGTTCTCATGGGGGAGAGGGACCAGCAAGAGGTCATTGTCCACATTGGAACAAATGACATAGGAAGGGAAAAGGTTGACATTCTGAAGGGAGATTACAGAGAGTTAGGTAGGAATTTAAAAGGGAGGTCCTCGAGAGTAGTAATATCTAGATTACTCCCAATGCTACGAGCTAGTGAGGGCAGGAAGAGGAGGATAGAGTAGATGAATGCATGGCTGACGAGCTGGTGTACGGGAGAAGGATTCACATTTTTGGATGATTGGAATCTCTTTTGGGGTAGAAATGACCTGTACAAGAAGGACGGATTGCACCTAAATTGAAAGGGGACTAATATACTGGCAGGGAATATTGCTGGAGCTGTTCAGGAGGATTTAAACTAGTAAGGTGGGGGGCATGGGACCTAGGGAAATAGTGATAAAGAGGTCAATCTGAGACTGGTACAGTTGAGAACAGAAGACAGTCAAACAGTCAGGGCAGGCAGGGACAAGGTAGGACTAATAAATTAAACTGCATTTATTTCAATGCAAGGGGCCTAACTGGGAAGGCAGATGAACTCACGGCATGGTTAGGAACATGGAACTGGGATATCATAGCAATTACAGAAACATTGCTCAGGGATGGGCAGGACTGGCAGCTTAATGTTCCAGGATACAAATGCTACAGGAAGGATAGAAAGGGAGGCAAAAGAGGAGGGGGAGTGGCATTCTTGATAAGGGATAGCATTACAGCTATGCTGAGGGAGAATATTCCTGGAAATACATCCAGGGAAGTTATTTGGGTGAAACTGAGAAATAAGAAAGGGATGATCACTTTATTGGGATTGTATCATAGACCCTCCCCCCCCAATAGTCAGAGGGAAATTGAGAAACAAACTTGTAAGGAGATCTCAGCTATCTGTAAGAATAATAGGGTGGCTATGGTAGGGATTTTAACTTTCCAAACATAGACTGGGACTGCCATAGTGTTAAGGGTTTAGATGGAGAGGAATTTGTTAAGTTGTGCACAAGAAAATTTTCTGATTCAGTATGTGGATGTACCTACCAGAGAAGGTGCAAAACTTGACCTACTCTTGCGAAAAAAGGTAGGGCAGGTGACTGAGGTGACAGTGGGGGAGCACTTTGGGGCCAGCGACCATAATTCTATTAGATCTAAAATAGTGATGGAAAAGGATAGACCAGATCTAAAAGTTGATAGATCAAGTGAATCCTTAGAAGAGTATAAGGCAGTAGGAGTCTACTTAAGAGGGAAATCAGGAGGGCAAAAAGGGGACATGAGATAGCTTTGGCAAATAGAATTAAGGAGAAACCAAAGGGTTTTTACAAATATATTAAGGACAAAAGGGTAACTGGGGAGAGAATAGGGCCCCTCAAAGATCAGCAAGGCAGCCTTTGTGTGGAGCCACAGAAAATGGGAGATACTAAATGAGTATTTTGCATCAGTATTTACTGTGGAAATGGTTATGGAAGATAAAGACTGGAGGGAAATAGATGGTGGCATCTTGCAAAATGTCCATATTACAGAGGAGGAAGTGCTGGATGTCTTGAAACGCGTAAAAGTGGATAAATCCCCAGGACCTGATCATGTGTACCTTAGAACTCTGTGGGAAGCTAGGGAAGTGATTGCTGGGCCTCTTGCTGAGATATGTGTATCATCGATAGTCACAGGTGAGGTGCCAGAAGACTGGAGGTTAGCTAACTTGGTGCCACTGTTTAAGAAGGGTGGCAAGGACAAGCCAGGGAACTACAGACCAGTGAGCCTGACGCCAGTGGTGGGCAAGTTGTTGAAAGGAATCCTGAGGGACAGGACGTACATGTATTTGGAAAGGCAAGGACTGATTCGGGATAGTCAACATGGCTTTGTGCGTGGGAAATCATGTCTCACAAACTTGATTGAGTTTTTTGAAGAAGTAACAAAGAGGATTGATGAAGACAGAGCGGTAGATGTGATCTATATGGACTTCAGTAAAGCGTTCGACAAGGTTCCCCATGGGAGACTGATTAGCAAGGTTAGATCTCACGGAATACAGGGAGAACTAGCCATTTGGATACAGAACTGGCTCAAAGGTAGAAGACAGAGGGTGGTGGTGGAGGTTGCTTTTCAGACTGGAGGCTTGTGACCAGCGGAGTGCCACAAGGATCAGTGCTGGGTCCACTACTTTTTGTCATTTACATAAATGATTTGGATGCGAGCATAAGAGGCAAAGTTGGTAAGTTTGCAGATGACACCAAAATTGGAGGTGTAGTGGACAGTGAAGAGGGTTACCTCAGATTACAACAGGATCTTGATTAGATGGGCCAATGGGCTGAGAAGTGGCAGAGGGAGTTTAATTCAGATAAATGCGAGGTGCTACATTTTGGGAAAGCAAATCTTAGCAGTACTTATACACTTAATGGCAAGGTCCTGGGGAGTGTTGCTGAATAAAGAGACCTTGGAGTGCAAGTTCATAGCTCCTTGAAAGTGAAGTCACAGGTAGATAGGATAGTGAAGAAGGCATTAGGTATGCTTTCCGTTGTTGGCCAGATTATTGAGTACAGGAGTTGGAAGGTCATGTTGCGGCTGTACAGGACATTGGTTAGGCCACTGTTGGAATATTGCGTGCAATTCTGGCCTCCTTCCTATAGGAAAGATGTTGTGAAACTTGAAAAGGTTCAGAAAAGATTTACAAGGATGTTGCCAGGGTTGGAGATTTGAGCTATAGGCAAAGGTTGAACAGGCTAGGGCTGTTTTCCCTGGAGCTGTCAGAGGCTGAGGGGTGACCTTTATAGAGGTTTACAAAATTATGAGGGGCATAGATAGGGTAAATAGACAAAGTCATTTCCCCAGGGTCGGGGAGTCCAGAATTAGAGGGCATAGGTTTAGGGTGAGAGGGGAAAGATATAAAAGAGACCTAAGGGGCAGAGGGTGGTACATGTATGGAAAGAGCTGCTAGAGGATGTGATGGAGGCTGGTACAATTGCAACATTTAAGAGGCATTTAGATGTGTATATGAACAGGAAGGGTTTGGAGCGATATGGGCCGGGTGCTGGCAGGTGAGACTAGATTGGGTTGGGACATCTGGTTGGCATGAACAGGTTAGACCGAAGGCCCTGTTTCCATGCTGTACATCTCTACGACTCTAAGTATGCGCTGACATTAGAATGGGTCCAGAGGAGCTTTACAAGAATGATCCTGGGGAGTGGTTGAAGATTGTGTGTCTGTACTTTTGAAATACTGAGACGGCTGGACAGAATGCACGCAGAGAAGATGTTTCCACGAATAGGACAGACCTAGGTCTCAAAGGCACACCCTCAGAATAAAGGAACGATCCTTTAGAACTCAGTCTGAGGGTGGATAATCTGTGGAACTCCTTGCTGCAGAAGGCTGTGGAGGCCAAGTTATTGAGCATATTTAAGAGAGAAATAGATAGGTTCTTGATTGGCAAGGGGATCAAGGGTTACAGGGAGAAGACAGTAGAACGGAGTTGAGAAATGGATCCACCATGATCAAATGGCAAAGCAGGATTGATGGACCAAATTGCTTGATCCTGTTCCTATATTTCATGGTCTTACACAGTTCGATCAGGGCTTCAGCTGACTTCTGCATTTGAGTTTTGTAGCTGAATATTCACAAGAACATAAGTATAGGGACAGGAGTAGATCACTTAACGCAACAAGTTTACTGTACCATTCAGCACAATACATTGGTATCATTTTATCTTTTTGGCTTGACAGCAACTTCCTATTAGTGGTATCTCAGAAATTTCCAGAACAAATGTAGTTGCAACCTGAGTGGTAGGGTATTGCCTCCTCAGGGTAACCACCTTAACCAGTCTGGTTTAGTTTTAACTTTGCTATTAATTGTCACTTAACTAGTACACTCACCATAGCGTTACCTCTATCAGAGTTTACTTACCAACCAATCAGCCCTCTATTTTGACCCTTTACATTGATATTCTTTCAATTTTCTTGCTGAGTGCAAGACAAAAACCTTTGACGAAATGTGCCCTTTTTTCAGCAGTACTCAAGTTCCATACTACTAAATGACTAATCAAACTGTACAGAAAAGCAGATAATTTAAAATTGTAGATTGGAGCTACCAAATTTGATCTCCCTGACAGTCAATATTTGCAATTTGTCATGACTTCGCAGTGTCACAAAGCTCCTCCTTTTTTTTCTAAAAGCTGTACCTTATCTCAAGGAGACTCTGTCATTGATTTTTTTTTTCAGAGGAGCAATGAACCGGGCTGGGTTCCAATCAGTCTGGTCTGGTACCAAGATGAAAAGGATTTTGAGAGGCCTTTTGTTTATATGTAAACAGGCCAAAGTGGTCATGCTTTAGAAGTGACCTATGCAAAGAAAGGGGAATGGTCAGCTCTCTAGCTAGCTGAGCTGAGCAGTTTTAGTTCAGTCTTGAGCTGGTTGGAAGTTCAACAGGGAGGTGTGTGGAAACAAACTCTCTCTGTTTTCTACCCTTCAACTTCAACCTGTAAGCATGTGTTCCATTTATACTGGGTTCTTAAGGGAGTTTGCTTATCAGGACTGTTGTGAAGGAACAGCAAAATTAACAGCATAATTCGATAGGGTGAGTTCTGTAGGGATTCTTTATTCTGTTCTTTGTGTTTCACCATGTAATTTTGTGAATAAATTTCTGTCTGTTTTAAAATCTAGTAGTCAACCTAGCTAACTTACTCCGGGTAATTTTCACTGTACACTTACCGAAACAAATTGCAAATTTATGGTCTGGGGTTGCCTGCTTAAGAACGTTTTGAGTGGTCTGGTCTAGTCCATAACAGCAATTTGCAATGATGGCAAAATCATTAGCACTGACAACCATTGTTTTGAATTGACAGCAACCTCTGGTGTCTTACACACAGTGAAAAGCAGAAATCCAGAGGCATTATAAGTACTCGCAGATGAAAATCCATGAAATCACTTGGCTTTGTGAGAGATTCCATTCATTACACTCTTGAACTTGCTGTAAAAACCCTTGAAAGGGTTACATGTACTTTGAATGAAATGTAACTGGATTTTTAATGCCATATTAAAAAAGTAGATTTTGAAATTACTTAAAAGATGAGTTTGCTCCAGGCATTTCAATTTTTATCTTAATTTCACTCTATGACAAAGTTTATTTTACTCTCAGTAATATGAATAAAACGAGAATAATGGTCAGCCATCTGTGAAAATTGTTCACCATAATAGGCTGCTGACATTTATATTATTGGCTACCAGAAATCCCCTATGGCTTATGCTAGACTGAAATTAACTTTCGGTGCAGTGAAATACGTGTCATAGAAATATAAAAGAATTGACTGAACTCTGTAAGGTCAGTGGTCATCACTTTGCTGTTGACTATGAAAGCTGCACATGACAAAAACAATAATGCATGTTTAGGGCAGAATATTAATGTAGAAAGCGTATGGGCTGAATTTTCCCATTTTTTGAACAAAGCATTTCTTTTTCACAGAGATTCATAGTGCCGGATTCACAATGGCCCAAGTTAATTTTCTCCAAGCAATCTTCCATTCCTTATCTCATCACACACCAGACACAGCCAACCTGGCCCCAGATAATGGCCCAGGTTAGAGGGTGACAAGTGTCGAGAAAAGTTCAATGATCTTCTCCTTCCCACAAGATTAAATACCATTAATTTCTCTCTCTTCCATCACACTCACTCTAATTCTGCTACTGCACAGGCCTCTCACCATGACACATGCAAGACAACTTTCGCTAATACATGCATCATATCCAATCTATGGCTCATATCCACCTCATCCTCTCAAACTATTAACTTTTCCCACCCAGAGTCCCTTTCCCAGGCCAAGTGCAGTCATTCTGAGGATTACAGGTACATCAGACAGCATGCGAGGAGATATCAATCAGGCTGCCACCTGCTATCCTGCAAAGGCAGTCAGGGAGGTGGAGAGTGGGATGGGAGTGGGAGAGTGTTTAGGGATGAGTCACGCTGGTCAGTTCTGGGGCTTTGGGCACTAGCAGACACTGGCCCAGTCTGTCGTGTCCTGGAGAAAGTGGGAAGCAAAAGTATAGGGTTGGGATTCATTAGTCTGTGCCACTGAGGGATTAATTACAGTGGAAGGGAACAATTCATGATTGAGGGGTGGGATCTAACAGAACACAGGAGGGGACAGTGAGCTGAGAAAGGAAGAGAGTTTTCATAAGTGAGAAACAGTCTGGCATCAACAGGGTGAGAATGTACAGTCAACAAATTCGTGGCAATTTATAAAGCCCTAAGCTTTGCAGTATAATGGGATTATAGAGTCAGAGATGTACAGCATGGAAACAGACTCTTCGGTCCAACTCATCCATGCTGACCAGATATCCGACCCAATCTAGTCCCACCTGCCAGCACCTGTCACATATGCCTCTAAGCTGAAACTTTATTGCTGGAACAGCACAGCAGGTCAGGCAGCATCTAGGGAACAGAAGATTCGACGTTTCGGGCACATGCCCTTCTTCAGGAATGAGCAGAGAGTGTTCAGCAGGAGAAGATAAAAAGTAGGGAGGAGGGACTTGGAGGAGGGGCGTTGGAAATGTGATAGGTGGAAAGAGGTCAAGGTGAGGGTGATAGGTCGGAGTAGGGTGGAGGCGGAGAGGTCAAGAAGAAGACTGCAGGTCAGGAAGGCAATGCCGGGCTGGAGGGATTCGGCTGAGACAAGGTGGGGGGAGGGGGGATGAAGAAACTGGTGAAGTCCAAGTTCATCCCCTGTGGTTGGAGGGTTCCCAGTCGGAAGATAAGACGCTCCTCCTCCGACCGTCGCGTTGTTGTGGTTTGGCGGTGGATGAGTCCAATGACCTGCATATCCTCGGTGGAGTGGGAGGGGGAGTTGAAATGCTGTGCTACAGGGTGATTGGGTTGGTTCGTCCGGGTGGCCCAGAGGTGCTCTCTGAATCGCTCCGCAAGTAGGCGGCCTGTCTCCCCAATATAGAGGAGGCCACACCGGCTGCAGCGGATGCAGTAGATAATGTGGGTGGAGGTGCAGGTGAATCTGTGGCGGATATGGAAGTTTCCTTTGGGGCCTTGGAGAGAAGTGAGGGGGGAGGTGTGGGCGCAAGTGTTGCACCTCCTGCGGTTGCAAGGGAAGGTGCCGGGAGTGGAGGTTGGGTTGGTGGGGGGTATGGATCTGACAAGGGAGTCGCGGAGGGAGTGGTCTCTACGGAAAGCTGATAGAGGAGGGGAGGGAAATATATAGCGATTGGTGGTGGGGTCCGTTTGGAGGTGGCGGAAGTGACGGCGGATGATGCGCTGTACATGGAGATTGGTGGGGTGGTAGGTGAGGACCAGTGGGGTTCTGTCCTGGTGGCGGTTGGAGGGGCGGGGCTCAAGGGCGGAGGAGCGGGAATTGGAGGAGATGCGGTGGAGGGCATCGTCGATCACGTCGGGGGGGAAATTGCGGTCCTTGAAGAAGGAGGCCATCTGTGTTGTGCGTATTTTGAACTGGTCCTCCTGGGAGCAGATGCGGCGGAGACGAAGGAATTGGGATAATGGGATGGCGTTTTTACAGGGGGCGGGGTGGGAGGAGGTGTAGTCCAGGTAGCTGTGGGAGTCGGTCGGTTTGTAGTAGATGTCCGTGTTGATTCGGTCGTCTGAGATAGAAACAGAAAGGTCTAGGAAGGGGAGGGAGGAGTCCGAGACTGTCCAGGTGAATTTGAGGTCGGGGTGGAAGGTGTTAGTGTAGTGGATGAACTGTTCAACCTCCTCGTGGGAGCACGAGGTAGCGCCGATACAGTCATCAATGTAGCGGAGGAAAAGATGGGCTCCCTTCCTATTCATATACCCATCCAGATGCCTTTTAAATGTTGCAATTGTACCAGCCTCCAGCACTTCCTCTGGCAGCTCATTCCATACACGTACCATCCCCTGCGTGAAAATGTTGCCCCTTAGGTCTCCTTTATATCTTTCCCCTCTCACCCTAAATCTATGCCCTCTAGTTCTGGACTTCCCCACCGCAGGGAATGAACTTGGTCTATTTATCCTATCCATGGCCCTCATGATTTTATAAACCTATATAAGGTCACCCCTCAGCCTTCGACGCTCCAAGGAAAACAGCCCCAGCCTAAACAACCTCTCTCTATAGGTCAAATCCTCCAACCCTAGCAACATTCTTGTAAATCTTTTCTGAACCCTGTCAAGTTTCACAACATCATTCCGATAGGAAGGAGACCAGAATTGTATGCAATATTCAGAAGTGGCCTAACCAATGTCCTGTACAGCCGCAACATGACCTCCCAACTCCTGGACTTAATATTCTGACCAATAAAGAAAAGCATATCAAATATCTTCTTCACTATCCTATCTATCTGCAACTCCACTTTCAAGGAGCTATGAACCTGCACTCCAAGGCCTCTTTGTTCAGCAACACTCCCTAGGACCTTACCATTAAGTGTGTAAGTCCTGCTAAGATTTGCTTTCCTAAAATGCAGCATCTCACATTTATCTAAATTAACATCCATCTGCCACTTCTGAGCCCATTGGCTTTCTTATCAAGATCCTGTTGTAAACTGAGGTAACCTTCTTCACCTCCAATTTTGGCATCATCTGCAAACTTACTAACTGTATCTCTTATGCTCACATCCAAACCATTTATGTAAATGGAAAAAAAGTAGTGGATCCAGCACCGATCCTCGTGGCACTCCACTGGTCGCAGGCCTCCATCTGAAAAACAACCCTCCATCACCACCCTCTGTCTTCTACGTTTGAGCCAGTCCTGTATCCAAATGACTAATTCTCCCTGTATTCCATGAGCTCTAACCTTGCTCACCAGTCTCCCATGGGGAACCTTGTCGAATGCCTTACTGAAGTCCATATAGATCATGTCCACCACTCTGCTCTCATCAATCCTCTTTGTTACTTCTTCAAAAAGCTCAATCAAGTTTCCCATGCACAAAGCCTATCCCTAATGTTGATTATCCCTAATCAGTCCTTGCCTTTCCAAATACATATACACTCTGTCCCTCTGGATTCCCTCCAACAACTTGCCCACCACCGACGTCAAGCTCACTGGTCTATAATTCCCTGGCTTGCCCTTACCACCTTTCTTAAGCAGTGGCACCACGTTAGCCAACTTCCAGTCTTCGGGCACCTCACCTGTGACTATCAATGTTACAAATATCTCAGCAAGAGACCCAGCAATCACTTGCCGAGCCTCCGACAGAGTACACCTGGGGTACACCTGATCAGGTCTTGGGGATTTATCCACTTTTATGTGTTTCAGGACATCCAGCACTTCCTCCTCTGTAATATGGACATTTTTCAAGGTGTCACCATCTATTTCCCTACATTCCATATCTTCCATATCCTTTTCCACAGTAAATACTGATGCAAAATACTCATTTAGTGTCTCTTCCATCTCCTGCGGCTCTACACAAAGACCATGTTGCTGATATTTGCGGGGCCCCATTCTCTCCCTAGTTACCCTTTTGTCCTTAATATATTTGTAAAGGAGTTTTATAAACCAAATGAACGATAATGAGGGGACAATGGAAAGCAATTGAGGGCACAGGGACAACATAAAAAGGAACTTGAAGGATGGGGGATCAATCTGTATCTCAGGCATAGCCCACAATTTTCCCATAAGGACATGAAGCCAAAACTTTGCCATCTTCAATGAAAAACAAAGCAGATGGAGAAAATTAATAGTAAAACATTTGGGAGATCATCATTTGATAAAGCAGGGTCATCAGGGTTTTATGAAAGAAAAATTATGTCTGACTAGTTTATTTGAGTTTTTTGAGCAAGCTTCAGCCAGAGTGGAGAGAGGGGAACCAGTAGATGTGCTGTATATGCCTTCCAGAAGGCATTTTCAACAAGGTACCTCACAAAAGGTTAAGTCAAGTGATAAGAACCCATGGTGTTGGAGGTAGGATAATGGCATGGATGGAGAATTGGCTCATTTGGGAGGCAACTGCAAGTGGGGATGAAGGGTTCTTGTTTACCTGTGACCACTGGGTTCGACAGAGATCAGCGCTGGGACCACAACTGTTTACAATATATATTCATGATTTGAAGTAAGTGAATGAACTGGAGCCAAATTTGCAGATGACACAAAAATGGAAAGGAACATTGAGAGAGGAATACAAACAGTTTACAGAGAGATATTGATAGGTTATGTAGTGTGCAAACAGTTGGCAAGTGGAATATAAAGTGGGAAAATGTGAAGTTGTTCATTTTGGAAGGGTGAACAAAAGAGCAGAGTATTATTTAAACGGAGAAAAATTGAAGCAAGCTACAACACAAAGGAACTTGGGGGTAGATTAGATTAGATTAGATTAGATTACTTACAGTGTGGAAACAGGCCCTTCGGCCCAACAAGTCCACACCGACCCGCCGAAGCGCAACCCACCCAGACCCATTCCCCTACATTTACCCCTGCACCTAACACTACGGGCAATTTAGCATGGCAATTCTCCTGACCTGCACATTTTTGGACTGTGGAAGGAAACCGGAGCACCCAGAGGAAACCCACGCAGACACGGGAGAATGTGCAAACTCCACACAGTTAGTCGCCTGAGGCGGAATTGAACCTGGGTCTCTGGTGCTGTGAGGCAACAGTGCTAACCACTGTGCCACCGTGCTGCCCAAGTCAAGTGATAAGAACCCATGGTGATGGAGGTACTTTGGTGTGCATGAAACACAAAGCTAGTACACAGGTGGGATAGTGAAGTCTTACTGCAACTGCTGGTGACACCACATCTGGAGTACTGAGAGTAGTTTTGCTCCATTTATTTAAGACAAAATTTCGTTTCGTTGGAGGCAGTTTGGAGAAGGTTCACTGGGAGATCCCTGGTATGGAGGGATTGTCTCATGAGCAAAGGCTAACCAGGTTGGAAATCAAGAGTGTGGTGCTGGAAAAGCAGGTCAAGCATCCAAGGAGCAGGAGTATCAACATTTCGGACAAAAGTCCTTCATTAGGAATGGGGCTGTGAGCCAAGGGGTGGAGAGGTAAATGGGAAGGGGTGAGGTGTGGGGAGTTAGCCGAGAGTGCAATAGATAGATGGAGGTGGGGTGATAGGTTGGAGAGGAGGGTGGAGCGGAGAGGTGAGAAGGAGGATGGATAGGTAGGACAGGTCACGAGGGAGATGCCAAGTTGGAAGGTTGGAACTGGGATAAGGTGGTGGGGAGAGAAATAACGTAACTGATGAAATCTACATTGATGCTGTGGGGTTGGAGGGTCCTGATGCGGAAAGTTGGGGTCCTACTCGCTGGAGTTTAGAAGAATGAGAGGTGATCTCATTGAAACATATAGGATATTTAAGGGCTTGATAGGGCAAATGCTGAGAGAATGCTTCACCCCACAGAAGAGTTTCAAACAAAAGGCCATATTCTCAGAATAAAGGGGTGCAAATTTAAGACGGACATGAGGAGAAATTTCTTTACTGAGGATTGAGTGTCTTTGTAACACCTTGCACATAGAGCAGAGGCAATCTTTATGCATATTTAAGGCCAAGCTAGATAGATTCTTGATCAACAGGGGAATCTAGTATTATGGGGAAAGGGCAAGAAAGTGTAGGGGAGCAAGGTCAGTTCCGCCATGATCCTATTGAACAGAGGACCAGGCTGGAGGGGGTCAAATGGCCTGTTCCCCTTCCTATTTCTTCTGTCTTACTGCTTCTATCTTCAGGGATGGAGTATAACTACTTGAATTTGAGGCCCTGCTAAGGTCATTTGCATTAATCGTACTCCACTGATTATAGTGATGTCACCCATCTGCTATCAAATTGCACTTTGTGGGCAGGTCATTCTTTTTGCAAGAACGAACATTAGAAACTACATAGCTGTATTAATTGCTTCCTTGCCACATCAGATAAGCAGATCCATTTCAATGTTAATGGAGGTGTGATTGTGGTGATTTACTGCCAGAATTTCACTCTGTCAATGAAGTATAAACACTTTGGTTGTGCAAAATACATTTGGAAAAGGTTATATATGTCAGAGCACCTTATTGACATTGATCTTGCAAGTCTCCATGCCATATTGTGCTGTGGCTTAACATGACATTTCATTGTTGTGGTTCTGTTCGCCGAGCTGGAAGTTTTTGTTGCAAACATTTCGTCCCCTGGCTAGGCGACATCAGTGCTTGGGAGCCTCCTGCGAAGCGCTTCTTTGATGTTTCCTCCGGTGTTTATAGTGGTCTGTCCCTGCCGCTTCCGGTTGTCAGTTTCAGCTGTCCGCTGTAGTGGTTGGTATATTGGGTCCAGGTCGATGTGTTTGTTGATGGAGTTTGTGGATGAATGCCATGCCTCTAGGAATTCCCTGGCTGTTCTCTGTCTGGCTTGCCCTATGATAGTAGTGTTGTCCCAGTCGACCACTACAGCGGACAGCTGAAACTGACAACCGGAAGCGGCAGGGACAGGCCACTATAAATGCCGGAGGAAACATCAAAGAAGCGCTTCGCAGAAGGCTCCCAAGCACTGATGATGTCGCCTAGCCAGGGGACGAAACGTTTGCAACAAAAACTTCAGCTCGGCGAACAGAACCACAACAACGAGCGCCCGAGCTACAAATCTTCGCACAAACTTTGATGACATTTCATTGTGACTGATGGGAGAGCTCAGAAGCACAATTAGTGAAATGATGTTCTCTTTCTGATATTTCTCACAGGTTGCCTGGTCACATATCTGACACGGACATCACTATGACTAGAGTCCTTGTGGCAATGCTTCAAACATGAAGGAGAGAACAATTAAAATGTCATCAGTAGGAACAACAGCAACCTCCAACAGCTGCCACACAGCCTCCAGAGAATCAGAAAATAGCAGATGAAGATCTCCAGGGAGAAAGAGCCGACCACACTGTCATTTTCTACAGCACACAGAAATACAGTACAGGCACAGATTAAAGAGGTCTCAAACCAACGTCAACAAATGGTGTCACATGTTCGAGCAGGATTCACTCTCAGAGGGTCTGGGTGATCCTTCTGCCCCAGAAGCTGTCACGTTTTACAGCTGCTCTGAGCCTTTACGTTAGTGGCTTGTTCTGCAGGGTAACTGGGAACCAGTAAGGCATCTGCCAATCCTCGACGCATCTCAGATGACACTGATGTCACTTTCTCCAGAACACCATTTTAACTCCTTCCTCCGTGCCTAGGAATCCACAATCAATGGCTTCACCAAGTGAAGGGCACTAGAGTCAGTACACACATTGCTCTGAATCTCCAGGTCGTTGCTCACACAACGGGGAGCTAATTTGTCTCTCTGGAACATGTTCTTGGATGTAATGCTGGAACAACACTGTGTGAAGGACAGTCCTTGGCTTGCAGCATCTGATGCTCTGTGGACGTGGGCTGAAATATGGAGACAGTGGTATGAATGTCAAAGTTTCAGCAGCAGCGAGCACTTTGACTTCTCCATAAGATGAGCACAGAAGAGTTCAACTACATATTTGAAGAGACGAAGAGCACACGACTGTGTGAGAAAAGTCAACATGATGGACTGTGCGCCATGAATCTCATTCAAAGCAAAAACTGCCAAAAAAAGGGAAAATTCAGCTCAATGTTTCAGGCTGATGGCCTTTTATCAGGAACATTCTGATGAAAAGTCATCATTAACCTGAAACATTCACTGTTTCTCTCTCCATAGATGCTGCACAACCTACTCAATGATTCTAGCATTTTATTCTCATTTCAGATTTCTAATATTTACAGATTTTGTTTTGGTATCCTCAACTTCATCAATTCAGACTCCATTGAAAGAACAGATGTGCACCTCAGTGGCATCTTATGAATAACTACACACCATTGTATCTCATTGGTCACTGATGCCTTCTTTGCCACAACTGGAAACACATCATTTTACTGATGGACAGGTTCCTCTGTTTATTCACACCTGGTCAGGGAGGTCAATGGGATTTGCTGGACTGCGCTGGACACAGGACATTGTCAATTGCAACTATATAACCAGAGCACTGGGTGACCAGGCAGCAAGATAAATCCCTAGGAAAGGCTTCAACCCCTCAAAATCCAACAAGATCACACACTGCTGATGTCACTTGCTCAAAAGGAAAACACTTGCTCTGAAGATTCAAATCCAGACCCTGGAGCAGTCATATGTGCCCTCCTATGCTCTCCTGTAAGGGTTTGGTCAGTGTGGCAGTCTACAGCACTCTCTGTTCATTGTTGGCCAGAGAGATGTGGAGTTGAGCACAAGGTCCTGGAGGGTTCTTGCTTATTGAGGGAGGAGCTGAAGGTGGGTGGAGGAAAGAAATGAAATGGAGTGTGTATTAACACTAAACAGAAAGGTGCTGCATGACGAGGTGACTCTTCCTGCCACTCTTACACTTTGCCTACAGTATCAGATCCAGGGTGGCATTGATGAAGCAAGTCAGAAGTCAAACAACATCAAGTTATAAGACCAACAGGTTTATTTGAAATCACAAGCTTTTGCTCCTCCTTCATCAAGTGTTCATCACCTGACAAAGAAGCAGCGCTCCTGAAGTTTGTGATTGCAAATAAACCTGTTGGACTATAACTTGATGTCATGTGACTTCTGATTTTGTCCATCCCAGTCCAACACCGAAACCTCCACATCATTGACGAAGCAAGGAACAACCTTGTCCTTGATACCAGGTCTCCAGCAACCTGGAACATTTCATTTCCCTCTCATCCAGTGAAAGTTTCTGGAATAATAAACATCTCACACAATGACATCAGCATCAGTGGTGGCTGCAGGAAGAATCGAAATTAATCCCTCACTTCGTCTGACCCCTCTCTGTTCCTTTCCCACTGGCTCGAGGTAGACAGGAAATCCATTCCATATGCAAACATCACAAGATTTCCCACCAGTGGGGGGTTTTTGACCTGTAAACAAACCCAGCCCCTGTATCCCTGCTCCTTTATGAAATTCAGTCTTAATGTACATAAGCTGACTCCTGTGCATGAGTGAGTGAGAGCAAGACAGAGAGACAGATAGAGACAGAGACATAGATAGAGAGAGAGAGAGAGAGAGAGAGAGAGAAAGGGGAGGAGAGAGGGAGAGAGAAATCAAAAGGGAGACTTATATACTTAAACAAAGAAATGAAAATGACAGAAATACTGTGGAACATGCTGCTACAGAACGTAAAAATACATTTCTTTGCCTTGATACTTGCTGTCAAAGCAGTCGCATTATATAAACTTGCCACAATTAAAGCATACTGGGCTGGCCACAACAGCTTAAATAGTAGTTTTGTCACTTTCCTTTTGCTTTGCCAATTCATGTTGACAATAAAAGGAGCAAAAGTAAAGATTAGGAACATTCTAACTGGCATAATGTCTTCTTTTTATTCACAATTCCCACTTTGCGTTTATAAATGTGCACACGAGATGGTAATTATTTTCCCTTTTCTCACCAATTTTTCCATTTCTTAATCTTTGCTCTTCGCCTTAGCAGCATTATTTTCCTACAAAAAGTTTTGAAATATTCTTTCTTATTGACAATTTGACCAAAGAACTGCAGAATTGTTACGGCCCACTGTGTCTGCACTGGCTTTCAGAATGAGCATTATGATTAAGCGCCATTCTCCCATCTTTTCCCTATAACTCTGCACACTATATCTACCGAAATAATCATTGAACGCCTTTGTGAATGCCTTAACTGAACATGCCTCCACCACAATTCCAGACCCCACCTACTCACTGTATGAAAACTTTTTGCTCAAATCAAACTTGCTTCTTTTGCAAGTTATCATATATCTGTGTACTCTCATTCTCAATTCTTTTAGGAAGGGGAAACAAATTCTTTCTAACTGCTTTATTCAGTCCTCTTTTGATTTTGGAAACTTTTGTCAAATCTCCTCTAAGCCTTCTCTTCATCCCTACTTCTCCAACATGTCTTTGTTACCCCCAAAGTCTTTGCTCCCTGGAACCAATCCCATAAACTCCTTCTACATTTACTCCAATGCATTCACCTCCTTCTAGTATACAATACTAGTTTGATGCATTGCCACAAGGCCTAATTAGTGTTTTATACAGGTTCAGCGAAACCATTTACCTCCCGTACTCTACACAACGATTAAACGAAGCCAACGATTCAGGGTGCTTTATTAACCACTCATTCCACCAGTCCTGTAGTTTTTTGGCAATATATGCACCTACATCTCTCTGAACTTGAACATTTTTCCAATACCTTCATATGGAGAACCCCCTCCAACAAGTTGTGTGGCAGTTTCATCCTGCTAAATGGGATAAATTTCAATTAGACCTACAAAGACTTGGCATTCATGAGGAGCTCTGGGCTATTAGCAGCTGCAGAATCATATTCCAACACAATCAACAACCCCACCCCAACTATTATCATCAAGTCAGGGGATCAACCCTGGTTCAATGGCAAGTGCAGAAGGGCATGCCAGGAGTAGCACCAGGCATACCTAAAAATGAAGCTACCAACCAGGACTACTTGTGGGCTAAAACGCATATGCAATGTGACAATACTATGGCTTTAAGAAGAGAATTTTGTTCTTTTTTTTTAAATGAAGAGATTTTGAGACAGAGTTACCAAGCAGTCTGTACCAAGTGAATTAGTAAATATTTTGTGAGGCCTTGGGTTGTTTTTCAGTTGAAACCATTCAAGCGACCCAAATGGGGTGCAGTCAGGCTCCCACAAAACCAGGGTTTTAGTTTTAGCTGTCAGCAATTACTGGGCTCTTGAAGCTGGATGTGAAAGTTGTTATTGCTCACTTTGTTATAGCTGAAAGCTTGGGTTCTCTTCCTGCTACTAGAATTGCACATGAGACAATCTATTTTCCTGAATTTGCCTTTGCCGCAAGTGTGTTATGGGATATTACTATATTGGAACAATTACTGTTATTCTATTATCCTGTTGAGTTTTCCAATAGAGTTATTACTTCAATTCTTGTTTCTTTTGTTTGCATTTTAATTATAGTGTAAGAATAAAGTGTGTTTTGCTTCAAGTCTGGTAGTTTGACCAACTGAATTGCAGCCAGAACACACTGCCTTCCGCTTGCCTTTAAAAATAAGAAAAAGTGGGTGTCTAGGCTATTTTATTAACCAATTTTGAGGGGGTTTGGTCTGGCCCATGACAAGCAAGTAATAGAAGGATTTCACAATCAACAGATCAAATCAAAGCTCTCCATTCACACCATATCCAGTTGTGAATGGTGGTAAACAATTAAGGAACTCTCAGGAAGAGGCAGCTCCACAAATAAATCTCAATGATGGATGAGCCCAGGATATCAGTGCAAAAGATAAGGCTGAAGTATATGCAGTAATCTTTGGCCTTCACTATGGGTCCCCAGCATCACAAATGCCAGTTTTCAGTTAATTCAATTCACTCAGCGAGAAGTGAAAAAACAGCCAGTCAGTCAGAGCTACTGAATACTACACTGGCTACGGCCCCCAACAAGATTCCAGCAAGAGTACTCCACAACTTGGTATGCCTCAAACGAAGATCTTCCTAGTGCAACCACAACACCATCATCTATGTGACAAGGTGAAAAATTGCCCAGGTATGCTCTGTACACCAAAAGCAGGCCAAATTCAAACTGGTCAATTAATGATCTGGCTATTGTCAATCATCAGTAAAGTGATAGAGGATTTCATCAGTTGTGTTAACAAACAGCACTTACTTAGCAATAACCTGCTTATTGACACTAAGTTTTGATGCTACCAGGGCCACTCAGTTCCTCACCACATTAAAATTTTCATTCAAACTGGGTCAAAACAGCTGATTTTCAAAGGATGGGATCAGCATGACAGCCACTGACACTGGGGCCACATTTGACCATGTGTGGCACCAAGAACTCCGGCAGAAAAGAAAGTCACCGTGCATTGGGCGAAAACTCTCTGTAGTTGGAGTCATACCTAGCAGAAAGCAAGGTGATTGTGCTAGTTGGAGGTTAGTCATCTCAGTTCCTGGACATGTGCAGGAGCTCCTTGGGGTATTGTCCGATACCAAACTATCTTCAGCTGCTTCACAAACAACCTTTCCTCCACCATAAGACCAGATTCAGGGATGTTTGCAGATAAATGCATAACGTTCAACAACATTCATGACTCTTCAGATACTGAAGCTGTCCATGTTCAAATTCAGCAATTGTTGACCAATATCTAGGTTTGGGCAGCACAGAAAAACTAGGCAATGACCATCTCCAACAACAAGGAATCTAACTATCAGTCATTGATATTTAATGGTGATTCCAACATTGAACCCACACTGGGGGTTACTATTGACCTGAAACTGAACCTGACTGACCATACAATATTGTGGCTGCAAGAGCAGCTGATAGGCTAGGACAGCAAGTAACTCACTTCTTGATTCCCCAAATCTTGTCCATCATCTAAAAGGCACAAATCAGGAGTGTGATGGAATAATCTCCACTTACTGTAGCTCCAAAAACACTCCAGAAGCTTGACACAATCCAGAACAAAGCAGCTTGCTTGATTGACACCACACCCAGAAACATTCACTCCATTCACTACCAACGCTCAGTACCAGCACTGTGTACCATCTACAACATGCATTGCACAAATTCAGTAAGGCTCTTGAGACAACACCTGCCAAACTCATGACCATTAGCATCTAGAGGTACAAAGGCAGCTGATACACTCAATTTCCACTACCTGCAAGAGCCTTTCAAGCCACTCACTATGTGACTAGAATATATATTACTGATCCTTCAATATCTCTGGATCAAAATCCGGTCTCACTCTTTCTGACCGAGTTGTGGTCTACCTACAAGGTAGCTGACCACCATAGAGTCACTGAGATGTACAGCACGGAAACAGACCCTTTGGTCCAACTCACCCAGGCCGACAAGATATCCCAACCTAATCTTGTCCCATTTGCCAGCACTTGACTCATGTCTTTCTAAACCTTTCCTATTCATATATCAATGCCTTATAAATGCTGGAATTGTACCAGCCTCCACCACTTCCTCTGGCAGCTCATTCCATACAGCACCACCCTCTGCATGAAAAGATTGCCCCTTAGGTCTCTTTTATATCTTTCTCCTTTCACCCTAAACCAATGCCCTCTAGTTCTGGACACCATTACCCCAGAGAAAAGACATTGTCTATTTATCCTGTCCATGCCCCTAATGATTTTATAAACCTCTAAGGTCACCCCTCAGCCTCTGATACTCCAGAGAAAACAGCCCCAGCCTATTCAGCCTCTCCCGATAGCTCAAATCCTCCAACCCTCGCAACATCCTTGTAAATCTTTTCTGAACCCTTTCAAGTGTCACAACGTCTTTCCGATAGGAAGGAGACCAGAATTGCACGCAATATTCCAACAGTGGCCTAATCAATGTCCTGTATAGCCGCAACATGACCTCCCAACTCCTGTACTCAATACTCTGACCAATAAAGGAAAGCATACCAAACGCTTTCTTCACTATCCTATCGACCTGCAATTCTACTTTCAAGGAGCTATGAACCTGCACTCCAACATCTTTTTGCTCAGCAACATTCTCCAGTACCTTACAATTAACTGTGTAAGTTCTGATCTGATTTGTCTTTCCAAAATGCAGCATCTCACATTTATCTAAATTAAACGCCATCTACCACTCCTCAGCCCATTGGCCCATCTGATCAAGATCCTGTTGTACTCTGAGGTAACCTTCTTCACTGTCCACTACACCTCCAATTTTGGTGTCATCTGCTAATTTACTAATTATACCTCCTATGTTCACATCCAAGTTGTTTATATAAATGATGAAAAGTAGTCGACCCAGCACCAATCCCTGTGGCACTCTACTGGTCACAGGCCTCCAGTCTGAAAAGCAACCTTCCATCGCCACCCTGTCTTCTACCTTCGAACCAGTCTGCATCCAAACGGCTAGTTCTCCCTGTATTCCATGAGATCCAACCTTGGTAATTAGTTTCCCATGGAGAACCTTGTCGAACACCTTTCTGAAGTCCATATATATCACGCCCACCACTCTGCCCTCATCAAACCTCTTTGCTGCTTCTTCAAAAAACTCAATGTCATGAGACATGATTTCCCACGCACAAAGCCATGTTGACTATCTCTAATCAGTCCTTGCCTTTCCAAATATATGTAAATTTTGTCCCTCAGGATTCCCTCCAACAATTTGCCCACCACATGTGTCAGGCTCACCGGTCTGTAGTTCCCTGGCTTGTCCTTACCACCTTTCTTAAATAGTGATACCACATTAACCAACCTCCGGTCTTGTGGCAACTCAGCTGTGACTATCGATGATACAAAAGTCTCAGCAAGGGCCCCAGCAATCATTTCCCTAGATTCTCACAGAGTTATAGGATACTCCTGATCAAGTCCTAGGGATTTATCCATTTTAAGCATTTGAAGACATCCAGCACCACCTCCTCTGTAATATGGACATTTTTCAAGATGTCATCACCTATTTCCCCACATTCTATGTATTCTATGTCCTTCTCCACAGTAAACACTGATGGAAAATACTTGTTTAGCATCTCCCCCAAATCCTGCGGCCCCACACAAAGGCCGCCATGCTGATCTTTGAGGGGCCCTATTCTCTCCCTTGTTATCCTTTTGTCTTTAATGTATTTGTAAAAACCCTTTGGATTCTCCTTAATTCTATTTGCCAAAGCTATCTCATGTCCCCTCTTTGCCCTCCTGATTTCCCTCTTAAGTATATTCCTAATTCCTTTATACTCTTCTAAAGATTCACTCGATCTATCCTGTCTATAACTTACATATGCTTCCTTCTTTTTCTTAACCTAACCCTCAATTTCTTTAGTCATTCAGCATTTCCTATACCTACCAGCCTTTCCTTTCATCCTAACAGGAATATACTTTCTCTGGAGTCTCGTTATCTCATTTCTGAAGGCTTCCCATTTTCCAGCCGTCCCTTTACCTGCGAACATCTGCCCCCAATCATCTTTTAAAAGTTTTTGCTTAATAGTGTCAAAATTAGCATTCCACCAATTTAGAACTTCAACTTTTAGATCTGGTCTATCCTTTTCCATCACTATTTTAAAGCTAACAGAATCCTGGTCGCTGGCCCCAAAGTGCTCCCCCAGTGACACCTCAGTGACCTGCCCTGCCTTATTTCCCAAGAATAGATGAAGTTTTGCACCTTTTCTAGTAGATACATCCACATACTGAATCAGAAAATTGTCTTGTACACACTTAACAAATTCCTCTCCATCTAAACCCTTAACACTGTGGCAGTCCCAGTCCATGTTTGGAAAGTTAAGATCCCCTACCATAATCACCCTATTATTCCTACAGATAATTGAAATCTCCTTACAAATTTGTTTCTCGATTTCCCGCTGACTATTAGGGAGTCTACAACACAATTCCAATAAGGTGATCATCCCTTTCTTATTTCTCAGTTCCACCCCAACAACTTTCCTGGATGTATTTTCAGGAATATCCTCCCCAAGTACAGCTGTGCATCTTAAAAATAGTAAGAATGGGCAATAAATGCTTACCTTGACAGCAAAGTCCACATTACAAGAATGAATAAAAATGTATCCTTTATTTTTTGCTGTAATTCTATGTCATACCAAGATGTGCCACTTCACATTTCTCCACAAGGAAATTCATCTGTCACATATCAGTCTACTAACCACCTTGTCAACATCCTTTTGGAACCTGACATTATTCTTCGCTATGGTTTATAATGCTTCCAAATTTTTTATCATTCACAATCTTTGAAATTGTTCATTGCACGTCAAGACGTAGATTATTAATTCAGATCAAGAAAGTCAACAGTACCAAAACAGATTCCTGGGCACTCCGCCAGAGACCTTTTTCCAACCCAAAAGATAATAATTATCCATTAGTCTGTTTCATATTACTCAGCCAATTTTGTACTTATATTGCTCCTGACCTTTTTATTCAATAAGCTACAACTATGTTGTGTGGTGTTGCATTGTAACGAACATCTTTTGGAAGTACACAGTCACCACATCTGCAGCATTGTCCTCATCAATGCTCTGTTCTATCTCTTCAAAAATCTCCAGCATGTTAGTGAAACAACATATTCCCTCAAGAAATATGTGCTGGCTCTTCCTAATTAACCTATATTTTTCCATGTGGTTATTAATACTGTTCCAAATAATCGTTTCAAGATGTTTCCCCACCACTGAAGGTAAACTGATCGATTTGCAATTACTGGGCTTAACCTTACAAACTTTCTTGAACATGCGCAGTTCTCCTGTCCTCTGGCAACACACCTGGACAATTGCCAATGCATCTATGATTTCTACTTTCATTTCTTTCAATATCCTTGGGAGCATCTCTTTTGATCCTGGTGCTTTATCACCATAAAGCACTAAACAGCATTTCCCATAATCCTTCCTTATCAATTGTAAACCCTTCTAATGATTGGGTTTTATCCTCTAGTCACAATGACCTGGGCCTCATCTCCATCTCGGTGAAGACAGACGCAAAGTACACATTTAACACCTCAGTTATTTCCCCTAACTTTATGTTAAAAATTGCCTTTTAATCTTTAATCCACCCTACTCCTCCTTTACTGTGCCAATAGAAGACTTCAGGATATGACATCGGTTTTAAAATTCATACATGGGATTCACTGGCTGGGCCTGCAGTTGCTGCGATCCCTATTTGGACAGAAGGCAGTTAAGAGTCAGCCAAATTGCTGTTGGTCTGGAGTTGCACGTAGACCAGAGCAGATAAAGACAGCATATTTCCTTCCCGAAAGGAAATTAGGGAACCTGATGGATATCTATGACAATTGGCAGTAGTTACTTGATCATCAGTAGTCAAGCATTTTAACTCCTGACCTTTTTTTTTTAAATCTTGAATTCAAATTACATCAGCTGCCATGGTGGGATTGAAACACGTATCCTCAAAAAATTAGCTCCACATTGTGGATAGCTTGTCCAGCAGCACTCCCTTATGCCACTGCCTCTACAAATCTCAGCTGCCAGTCTTTTGGTAGACTCACACTTTCATAATCTCTCTTTGCTGCCCTTACTTGCTTCTCATCTACTTTCTGAGTTCAGCTTAGATCTCAACTGTATTTCTTCCCCATACTTATCAAAAGCACATCTTTTCCCCTCTATTTTGATCTCTATCTCCTTCTTCATCCAGGGAGCTTTGGGTTTGTTTGTCCTGCCTCTGTCTTTTGAGGGAACATAACCTCAACTGCTCCCAAACCATCCTTTCTTTGAAGATTGGTCATTGTTTAGTTACCATTCTTCTTGCCAACATTAGGTCTATCTGGCCTAACGCTAACTCTGTTCTTGGCCCATTGAAGTCAATTCTCTGCTGGCTGATTATTCTTACACTTGGTCATTCTCATCCCATACCTTGTGATACAAGAATGACTCAGCCCACCTCATTTCCAAAACTCAGATCTAGCAGTAACTCCTTTCTTGTTCAACTGGACACATACTGTTATAGGAAATTTTCCTGAACATAACCTAGGCGTGCTTGATTCATTCAGGCCCTTACACTACCACTGTTTCAGTCCATATACTGTAACTGAAGTTCCCATTATTACACTATGATATTTGTACCTCTGCATAATTTACTTTCAAATGTCTTCCTCTACATCCTTCCCATCAGTCTACAGATTACAGCAAGTAATGTCATTTCACCCTTCTTCACCTTCAGGTGTAGCCAAATCGATTATGTCCTTGAACCTTTGAAATATCCTCTTTCTACAGCACTCCTCCCCCTAAACAATACTGCCACCCCTCCTCTGTTTTCCTTTCTTTCTGAACAGGAATAATAATCACTGAGCTTTAGACCAAACCAACATTAGTTATTGTTCACAAGCTCCCATCCCATGACACTTACATGTCTTTGATGAATCATTTGTCATGAATAATCTGGGATATCATGTTAAAAAGGTGAATAGCACAAACATCTTTATGTTATAAGTTCTAAATCAAGCATTTAATTCTTATTAAAATTGTATGACTTAGACTATTCCTGATCCCAAATGGTCAACAATGTTAAGAAATAATCATTCTGAATAGAGAAATAACACTGCCAAACACATACAAATAATATGACCATAGTCAGAATTAGAAAAACACAGCTTTCAATTCTGGCTAAACCTAACAGCAGATGTTTCAGTTTACTTACACAATAAGCCATCTCTTCAGGCACTTAGCTAATTGCACAGCATGGTAGTTCCTGGTCCTAAAGATATCCCAGATACCAGATACTACATGATCATATTACTAGCAGAAACACAGTAAAACCATATTTCCAGCTTTAACTTTCTCTCAGGGTAAGGCTAAATCTCATTAGATTTACATGTCATATAGGAGAGTGAGAAAAACTCCTAAGTATACAGCACTTTTCATGACCATCAGATTTCTTAAAGCACTTTCGGGTCAATGAAGTGCTTTTTGAAGTGAAGTCACTGTTATAATGCAGGAAATGCGAAAGCCAATTTGTGCAAACAGCAAAGTGATAATGACTAGATAATCTTCTATTTTTGTGTTTTGAGTGAAAGATAACTATTGGCCAGGGCACCAGGAGTAACTCGTCTTCTCTCCAGTATAGTCCACAGCATCTGCACCACAGAGAAGCTTCAGTTTAACATCCCAGTCAAAGATGACACTCTATCAATACAGTACTCAGTTTTGCAATGGAGTGCCACCTTGATTTCTGTGCTCCACCCTTGGTCTTGGACTTAAACACAGAATCTTTCAATTCTGTAGCAAGAGTGCTATCAACTGATGAGCTCTGCAGCTCCTGGAATTCTCCTCTGCTGTTGTTGAACCCTTTCGCTCTCTCCTGATGAGTTCTGTTCTGCCCACTGTAGGTATGCTAACCAATTCCATTTTATAACAGGCATGCAATTTTGGGACAGGAAGTTGTTACTTATGTGCCTGCTTCTTCAGGTAATCCCAATGTACATTCACTGTAGCTGGAAATGCTAGGGTTAAACTCAGTCATCGCTGACCTCTTATCTCCAACACTTACACTACTCATACCTGTGGACTGAGACTGTTTACTATTGTGTTTTGTCTTTTCTATGGCAAAAGAAAAGCATACAAAGAAAAATTGCTAGAGTGCAAAATGACAGAGCAAATAAAAGCTACTAACAAAATGCTACTGAAGAGCAGCTACATAATTAAATACAAAAGGGAATTATTCACACAAAGATTATTTTGGTGAACTGTCATGCTTTTTTGAACTCATTCATGGAATGTGGGTGACACTGTTGAGCTCATCATTTATTGCTAATCCTCATTGTCCCGGATAAGGGTGTGTTGAGCTGTCTTCTTGAACCTCTGCAGTCCTGGGAGTATAGGTACATCCACAGTGTTATTAGGGAGAGTGTTCTAGGATTTTATCCCAGTTACAGCAAAGGACTTGTGATGCAGTTTCAATTCAAAATGGTGAGTGGCTTAGAGGGAAAATTGCAGTGGTGACATCCCCATGCACCTGCTGCCCTTGTTCATGTAGGTGGTAGGGATCACAAGTATAGATGGTGCTGTTAAAGGAACTTTGGTGTTTTACTGCAATGCATCCTGTAGGCACTACACACTGCTGCCACTAATAGTAGTACAGCAGGTAAAGAACTGAATGTGGAAGCTGGTGGATGGGGTGCCAGTCCAACAGGCTGCTTTGACCTGGATAATTACAAGCTCACTGAATGTTTTTGGAGCTGCACCAATCCAGGCAAGAGGGGAGTATTCCATCACACTCCTGGCTTGCTACAGGTACTTAGGACACAGGTTTATTTAAAAAGGGAATTAGAGAAAAATCAGGTTGCTACAGGCTAGTTAGCTTAATGTCTGTTATTGGGAGTCTATTACAAAGGATGTAATAACACAGCATTTAAAAATACATAATATGACTAAGCACAGTTAGGATGCCTTTCTGAAGGGGAAATCATGCCCGACAAATTTATTAAGATTCTTTGAAGAGGGCAGGCAAAGAGGATGCAATAGATGTTTTGGATTTTCAGGAGATGCTTGATGAGATACCATACATGAAGATGCTTATTAAGATTCCATCAAGTTAGAGGTATTACATTAGCATGGGTAAAGGATTAGCAAACTAATAGAAGACGGAGAGTTGGAATAAGAGAGACATTTTCAGGTTGGCAACCTGTAACTAATAGCGTGCCACAGAGATCAATGGTGGGACCACTATTTACAATATATATTAATGACTTGGATAAGGAAAACTGTACTATTTATGGAAGACACAAAAATAGGTGTGAAGTCAAGTAGTGAGAAAGTCTGCAGAGGGACATATATCTTTTCCTTTATCTCTTAGAGAGGGTGGCACAGTGGCGCAGTGGTTAGTATGGCTGCCACCCAGGGACCCGGGTTCAATTCCAGCCTCGGGCAACCGTCTGTGTCGAGTTTGCACATTCTCCCATGTCTGCATGGGTTTCCTCCGGGTGCTCCAGAAGAAGATGTGCAGGTTAGGTGAATTGGCCATGCTAAATTGCCCACAGTGTTTAGGAATGTGTAGCTTAGGCTCATTAGTCAGGGATAAATAGAGTAATGGGTTTGGGTGGGACATTCTTTGGAGGGTTGACGTGGACTTGTTGGACCAAAGGGCCTGTTTCTACACTGTCGGGATTCTAAGATCTAAGATATACAGGTTAAGTTAGTGGGCAAAAAGGCAGGTGGAATATAACCTGGGGAAAAGTAAGGTTATGCACTTTGGCAGAAAGAATAGAGGAGGCAAATATTACTTAATTGGAGAAAGCTATGGAATAGAGGAATTTGGGAATCCTTGTCCATGAATCACAAGAAGTTGGTCCAAATCCAGCGGGTAATAAAAAAACAAATGGAATGTTGGCCTTTATATCGAAGGAGTAGGGAGGCTTTACTAAAACTATACATTGCACGAGTCAGACCACAGCTGGAAAACTTTGTACAGTTCTTAACTAAGGAAAGATAATACGAGCATTGGAGCCAATTCAGAGAAGATTTACTAAACAGATACCAGATACGAAGAGATTGTGCATGCATGTGTGTGCATGCCTATGCGCTTGCGTGCATGTGCCTATGTGTGTGCAGTTTTCTAGGTCAGGATGGTGTCAACAGTTAAGGGGAGAAATCATATTGAAAGATAGAACAAACACAATGGCCAAATAGTGTATATTCGCTCTTATATTCTATATTTCGATGTTTCGGAAATCAGTCCCTCGAAAGACTCTGTACATGGATGGTGAAGATTAGCTAATAACTAATTTATTTGCAGAATATACCCCCTTTCCCTGATGCAAGTAAACAAAATTATCATGGATGATTAGAGACCACAATAGTGCATCACAATAAACGGACAGAGTGATCAGAAACATGGATTAAGGGCAAAGAGATGGCAAATTGTGGCATGTGCAGGCAGTGTTGGGGCAGGGGGTGGGGATGGGGAAGGATGTATCTGTACTTCAGAAACGAAACCAGAAGTTGCTGGAAGAGCTCAGTAGATCTGGCAGCATTTGCAAAGAGAAATCAGAGTTAACGTTTCAGGTCAGGTGACCTTTCCTCAGAATTCAGAGTTCTGAGGAAGACTCAGCAGGTCTGAAATGTTAATTTTGATTTCTCTTCACTGATGCTGCCAAACCTGCTGAGTTTTTCCAGCAACATCCGTTTTTGTTTCTGAATTCCAGCATCTGCAGTTGTATCGGTTTTTACATATCTGTACCTGGCTGGTACTTGCAGCTTTCCTTGCCTCCCTTTAGCTGCCAGCTTCCCCACGGCCTGGAAATCCAGGCCAGCCAGGTTTACATTTACAATGGGGTTTAATGGAGTAATTCATCCAAACACAAAAGTGGCTGTCGGAGTGGCTGTCTGTGCACGTGGAAATGGTACAATGATTGGTATGGCAACAGACATCCCTGAGGTTAATGACACCATGTGCCTTGCGTAATAACACTGGCATCTGAACACTCTCTCATACCTCTACTGAAGCCAAATTTCCACATATCCAGGGACGCCTAGGACAAAGAATCTGGGAATGGGGCAAAAGGTCAATACAGTAGTACGAGCTGTTGAGCAGTGCAACCGGGCAGCTCCTCATGGTGGGTGAGAGAGGGACAGAAGCTCTGTGCTCAATTTGAACTTTGGGGTGAGTGCTGAAAGCACCAACTCAGCAATGGCTGTTCCAATGAATGCCAGAAGGCTGTCCTTCTGTTTGACAGGCAGCTATGTCCATTGCCTGACAGTGATGTATCAAAGTGGAGTTTCTGCAAATGTGTGCGCCTTGCACCACCTAGAGGTGGTGTTCCCAAACACAGAGGTTAAATCTGAGGAATTACAGCCTCATTATATTCTTGCCTGGATCAAGGTGATTGACTGCACCTTGTTCTGCCTTCATTAAGATCAGAAGAGAGTGTATTTAAGCAGAGTTGAATTTAAGATTTGGGGTGTTAAAATTGTATAGAGTTAACCAATCAATTCTTGTACTCTTTTCTTTCAGAAAATAAGCTTAACCACCGTTCTTCAAATGACATTTAGCCAATTTTTAAAAAGAATATATGACCAAAGGGATTTAGGAGCAATTTTAGCCAACATGACTCACAAAGGAAGTATTTACATCCTGCCTTACTTTACTTCCAACTCAAGTAAGTAGAAAGTAAGGTCAGGCAGAGTGTAAAACAAACAGCTAATATTATAGTCAATCTTATGATGGCTGGGTTAGACCAAAAGAATATTAATACTATTCCCGATATAACAAGACAGATTATTGTTTTTCACATGCAAAGCTGTGCAGTGTTAGTATTAAGATCATTCTCGATGTACCTCCTTCTTCAGATAGCTCCACTGCATTTTCACTGGAAATACTGGGGTTAAGCTCAGGCATCACTAACCTCTCATCTCCAACACTTAAACTACCCACACCTGCAGACTGAGACTTTTTACTATAGTGTTTTGCCTTTTCTAGAGCAAGGAAAGTATAAAGGAAAATTGATGGAGAGTGAAATGATAGTGCAAATAAATTATATTAAAAAAAGGTTATTCAAGATTTCACCAATTTTACATACAGAGACTGACTTTCTCCAAATATTATTGAAGTATGCTGGACCTAAAGTGGAGAGGATTGTGGCTAAGTGGGATCAGTTGGTTTGGAGTTGACAGGATTGAATGGGCAAGTGGAAAAGCTGGATACAGCATTTTTCATCTCCCTTTAAGTTTGGTTAGCTTGTGGCTGAGGAAATGTGAGTGGGCAGAGTTGACCTTCAAATGGAAAATAAATCTGAGACACTAATTCTCATTATTATATTTGAATGAGTTAACCACATTCTGAGAACAAATTGTTCACAACTCCTCATCCTGTTTCTACTAAAATCAGAAGGGTGCGTGGCCTGGTACAATACAGATTTGAGACTTTTATCCTCCATCGTACATTATGGAGGTTATGTAGGGGGAGCGGGTCAAGAAGTTCAGTTAGCTAAGATGTAAATCAGATTCACACTAACAGCATGAGGCTTGACTTCCATTCTAACTGAGATAGACATGATGTCTGACACCTTGCCCTACCAATAACAACATATTACAACACTTCACTGTGGTTTGGCAAATATTCACCACAAACCTGCCTCTAGGCAGGGATCTCATGAAGATGATATTCGAATTGTCAGAATTTTCAATTAGTGACTAATTGGGCTATGATATTAATATTTCAATCCCTTGTCCTTTATGACATTTAATATCTTCAACGTATAATGTACATAAAACGCATTGATGCTACACCAACTCAAATAAGTTTTGCATCAGAAAAAGATGGTATGCATCAGATCCACCTGGATCTGCATTACTATACTTCTAGTATATTAAAGCATTAGAAAGATCAGAAAAAATGTGTAAAAGCAGATAGGAAGTATACCAGAGAGCACATTGAGACTCCTGGATTGTCTTCAAGAGGATCAAAGTCAAAGATGGAGCCAGGATCTGTGTGCCATACTTTATAGTCTTTTAGTAGGAAAAGAAAGCATATGAGAGGTGTTGACAGGTTTGACGGTGAAGTCTGAGCCTCAAGAAATTTATAAATAGCTGTTTAAATAGACGATGCACCATTATCATATTCTGGTGTTAACAGCGTTCACACTTTTTTTAAAAATCAAGACAATATTTTCCTATAGATGCCACACAGACTCTGATATTTTACCCTATTAGGTCAACACTCATGCACCATCTTTCTTCTGTTAATGTTGGCACGCTCTAATCATAAGGAAAATCATAATGACAGCTGATTCCATCTTTACTTAATATTAACACACATACTGCAGAGTCACTGGACATAATCGGGGCAAGGCCATTGCCCTTTCCCTATACCAAGGCACTGAATGTCAGTTGTAGGGTCGCTAGTAACTTGCTGTCAGTAGAGTTTCAGAGATTCAGATTAAGACCTCGATCTGTATGGTTCATTTACTCACTTGACAAAATAACCCCATCTTATTTCTTTCTTGATCCTTTCATGATGCATTCAAATGGCTACAACGTAGCCATTCATACCTCATTTGGGCACATCTACTGATGCTGTATCATTGTCATTACTGCTATTTTTGGCTGTTGCACCTTGAAAAAATTTGTTATTTAGTCTTTACCATTCTTTATGACTATAAGAGAGTTTCTCTTTTGTTATTCTTGTATGCCATCACTTCCCTCAACACTTATTTTTTTCAATTCTGATTCTCTCCACACGAGGTGTATACTTCCAGCATGCTTTGGTACTAAATGCCTGAGCCACAGATAGAACTAAACATTGTGCAATTTACATACAAAAAGTATGAAGCTTTTAATAGAGTACATATATATTATTTAAACTGCATTTTGAAATCACATTTAATGCCCTTTGTTAGCCTATCAATTGCAAGTTATTCATTTATTCATCAAACAGAGCTTTTCATTATTTTCTCTTTGTCAGTCACTTTGTTGAAGTCAATGTACATGAACTTTATCCGAGTCAGTACGGCCTTTGTAAAATTAATAAGGTGTAAACAACGGTACATAGAAAAGCTAAACAAAGCTGACAATTCAAAGCTACTATTTTTATTTGTAGTCAGCACGCTGTGGCCTGCAGCTGTATAATTTACATTTTAATATTCATCACCTTCCCCAATATTTGCATGATGCCTCCTCCATATTTTGTGTGGTCTGTTAGAGTAAAGTATTGCAATGCACCATCTAATTCACAGTCAGTCTCACTTGTACTGTGTTTTCTTAAAAACATTTCAACAAAAAGAGGGGCACAAGTGTCTATCTGAGTTAAGTTCTTATCTGTAGATATTTTGACTGTGTGGTTTAAATGATAAACATGAAATCGCAACAAACCTCCCTCCTCAAAACGAGGAGGAAATATCTTCTTGCAAAATTCACTGAGGAATACAGTTGATAACAAGTACAGAAAGTTTATTTTTATTTATTTAAAGTTGACTTAGCTTTGATAAGTATAGCTGGAGTAATGAGAGGCGATATTACTGCAGTGGCTCGGAGAAAACTTAAAGTCACAGTCATAGAGATGTACAGCATGGAAACAGAGCCTTCAGTCCAACTCGTCCATGCCGACCAGATATCCCAACCCAATCTAGTCCCATTTGCCAGCACCTGGGCAATATTTCTCTAAATGCTTCCTATTTATATACCATCCAGATGCCTTTTAAATGTTGCAATTGTACCAGCCTCCACCATTTCCTCTGGCAGCTCATTCCAAACATGCACCACCCACTGTCTGAAAATGTTGCCCCTTAAGTCCCTTTTATATCTTTCCTCTCTCATCCTAAACCTATGCTCTCTAGTTTTGGACACCCCATCCCATGGAATAAAACTTTATCTATTTATCTTATCCCTGCCCCTCATGATTTTATAAACCTCTGTAAGTTCACCCCTCAGCCTCCGACACTCCAGGGAAAACAGCCCCAGCCTTTTCAGCCTCTCCTGATAGCTCAAATCCTCCAACACTGGCAACATCCTTATAAATCTTTTCTGAACCCTTTCAAATTTCACAACATCTTCCCAATGGGAAGGAGACCAGAATTGCACACAATATTCCAAAAGTGGCCTAACCAATGTCCTGTACAGCCACAACAGGACCTCCCAACCTCTATACTCAACACTCTGACCAATAAAGGAAAGCATATCAAATACCTTCTTCGCTATCCTATCTCCCTGAAACTCTACTTTGAAGGAACAATGAATGTGCACTCCAAGGTCTCTTTGTTCAGCAACACTCCCTAAGACCTTACCATTAAGTGTATAAGTACTGCTCTGATTTGCTTTTCCAAAATGCAGCACCTCACATTTATCTAAATTAAACTCCATCTACCACTCCTCAGCCCATTGGCCCATCTGATCAAGATCCTGTTGTACTCTGAGGTAACCTTCTTCACTGTCCACTACACCTCCAATTTTGGTGTCATCTGCCAACTTACTAGCAATACCTCCTATATTCACATCCAAATTGTTTTATATAAGTGATGAAAAGTAGAGGACCCAGCACCGATCCTTGTGGCACTCCACTGGTCACGGGCCTCCAATCTGAAAAGCAACTCTCCATCACCACCCTCTGTCTTCTACTTTCGAGCCAGTTCTCCACCCAAATGGCTAGTTCGCCCCATATTCCATGAGATCTAACCTTGCTAACCAGTCTCCCATGGGGATCCTTCTCAGAGAGATATAAATGAGATCAACTTCTCCATAACTTCAATTCTGATTCTCATAATAGACAAAGTGCATAATCTAGTGGTGCACCAGTGGTATCATCAGGATATTATAAGTTGAGTCAAAACCTCTATGGCTTTTAAATTGGTTGAACTGCCATCAATTAGCTATTAAACAAACACAAAATCAATTTTACTTTTCACGGCAAGAAAATTTCAAATGTACACAAGTGATTTTCCCTCCAACCGACATAATCCAATATGGCTCCAGTTATCCAAGAGTTCACTCATCAAAATTATGATATTTAGTTGAAACTATTGTACAACACGAGCAAATTACACCATGTTAAGCAAGGTCAAAGGAAATGTAGAAAAAAATCTTCTCTCCCCAAAACTGGTTCAATATAGTCATTATTTTGAATAGTACAAATCTGCATCAGAGTCTGGCACACTTGCAATCACATAAACATATAGATGGAGTGGTTGTCACCAGAACTAACTTCAGGGTTTCACAAAATAGAAGCTCAGTACACTGTAGGAGCTTCTGACACATTGAGGGTTACTGTCATCACTTCTGAAGTCTCCAGACTTGACCTGCTGTTGTACAGGAAGACAATTTCCTGGTCTAACTTGATTTAATAAGACATAACTCATTGTATGTTAGCAATAAGTTAGACATTACATTGATGTGATAGACAGAGAGACTAGGAGAAGAACCTGATGTTAGAACCTTTGAAACTAAAAGACCATATGAAATCATAATGGACGATGCTTAAGGAACTTCTCAATATTAATCCTTCATATAAAACATTGATAAAATTGCTGTAAAATTATGGTCAGCCAATTGATGTCATGCCCTCCGTTTCCCAATGAACTCAATTCCTTTTCCAGTAATTTTGTCCCACTTCCTGGCACCTATCCAGAGTTGAAGCAGACCGTGGGGTCAATTCTGATTCTAAATAAGCTTCCAATCACATGCTCTATGATTCTTGCTGGCTTCCAGCCGAGCAATGCTTGGATTTTAAATTCCTCATCATTAAATTATGCTGTGTCTAACCCCTGACCATCTCCACAATCTCCTTCAAACACACAGCTTTTGAAGATATTTTCAATCTTGTAATTCTGACCTCTCGAGCATCCTGATTTTAATCACTGCTCCACAAGTGTCTTTTGTTCATTTGTGTTAACAACTCCTGAATGTCACATCTTGTTTTTAATGCTACTCTAAAGTACTTGGCACATTTTATTCCATTATGTATGCTATATGAATATAAACTATCATTCTTGTTACAGTAGAAATTATAACAGCATTGAAGACCACTGGCAAGCTTGCAAACTTTCATTTTTATAACAGCCCATTTTACCAAGGATTCGTCTGTGTGTGGATGTTAAGGAAGAGTTTGACAAGTACTACATCCAAGGCTGGCTGGCTGGCTGGCTAAATTACGGTTCTTGGCATAAGAGGATCAGTGTCAGTCTAGACTACAAAAAAAAATTATCTGAAGCACAAATAGTAGCAAAAGTAATTAGGGGAGGCAGTGGTATTGTGGTCAGGCACTGAACTAATAACTCAGAGGCCTAGTCTAATGCTCTGGGAACATGGGTGCAAATCCTGGCAACACAATAGATAGGAATTAAATTTAATCTTGATTTCAAAGTTAAGCTCAGCAAAGATGACCATCAAACTCACGTTGATGTGTTTAAAAAACACACAAGGTTCACAGAAGCCATTTGGGACATTTACTGGTCAGGCCTACATGTGACTCCAGGACCAGAACAATACCTTTGTCTTTAAAAGCCTTCTGAAATGGCTTAGCTAGACTTTATTGTATCAAACTACTATGAAGCTGAAAGAAAAGAATGAAATGTGAACCATCTAAGGGACGTTTCTGCTTGATTGGGTCACCAGCAAGTGATGAAGGAACAAGCCGCCAAAATATACTTGGCCTCATTCTCCACAATTAACATGTTCCCGATACATCTTTCCAGTATGAGCAGGAGTGAATACTGCACAGCCCTTCATATTAAGGATACCCTCCCACATGCTGTGTGGCACCATTGTGTTGAATGGGATAGTTATCAAACAAATCTACAAACTCAAAACTGGGTAACCCATGAAGCACAGTTGGTCATTAGCAGCAGCACTATATTCAACCGCAATCTGTAGCCTCATGATGCAGCATACCACTCACCCTTCCATTAACATCAAGCCATGGGGACCAACCCTGGTTTGGTGAAGGGTGCAGAAACAAAACCAGCATACCTAAACCTGATGAAAAAACAATACAGGATGACCTGTGTGACAAACAGCACAAGCAAGTGATATACAGAGCTAAGCAATCCCATAACCAACGGATCAGATCTAAGCTCTGTAGTCCTGCCACTTCCAATCATGAATAGTAGTACTCAATTAAACAACCAAACAGAGAAGTCTCCATGAACATCACCATCCTCAATGATGGAAGAGCCCAGCATCTCAGTGCAAACCAAATGATTGAAGCAATTTTAACCTTCCTCAGCCTGAAATGCCGAGTGGATGATCCTCTCTCGCTTCCACTAAGATCTTCAGAATCATAGATTCTCGTCTTCAGTCAATTTGATTCACTCCAAAGCACTCCAAGGCACTGGACAATGCAGAGGTGGTGGCCCCTGAGTATATTCTGGCAATAGTACTGAAGATATTTTCTCCAGAATTAGCTATGCCCTGAACCATACTGTTCCAATATGTCTGCGTTACCCAGGCATTTCCTACCAACAATAAGCAGAACAGTCAATTACCACCCTATCAGATTATTCTTGGTCATCTTCAACAGGGCAATCAAGTGGCATTTACTTAGCAATAACCTAGCCACTGGTATTCAATTTGGTTCTGCCAATTCCTGACCACACTGCAGCTCAGTCCAAACATGGACATAAAGGCTGAACTGCAGAAGCCAGTTGAATGACTGCCCTGGGTTGCAAGGTTGTTACCTCTGACAACTGGCAAGCTATCAAAGTGAAGGAATAACATTGTAAAAGAGGAAAAGTTTTCAGATGCTCCATTAGAATAAATATTTATCAGATAAAATGCTATTCCATATTCTGTAATTTTGAAATGCAGGCACTGTGTTTTCATTCTCCATGTGGCCTTCATTCACTCTTTGAAGATCAGTTCAATTACCTATTTCTCTAACAATAGGTAAGCTCTAACAAATTTATAATCTTTTGGCTGACTTCAGTGGATTCTGTATTGCAGTGTTGATTTATACAGCTGACCTGGGAAATGAGAGTTGGAGAGCTTGCTTACCTTCCAAAGCACTAATGGACTCTAACACAAAGCTGGAAACTGAAAAGTTTGATAGTTTTGGCAGATTTATGAGGTTCTGAAGAAAACAATGCCATAAGTGACTATTCAAGTCATGCTTGTTTACTACGATAAATTTATGAGTTCTACAAAGACTTCTAAATTTTATCATAGGGTTTACAAGCTCTATTCATGAAATGGATAATGGGGGGGACTGGATTTGGGAGAGAGGGATGTAAAGGTGTATTAGAGGGGACAAACAGCTTGAAGGGGTAGCTGGGTTAAAGGGCTGAAGGTGAATGAGGCTTTGTATTGATCTGGATTACCAAGCTGCTGTTGGACCTTTTATCCTGGCTGCCTTGATATCATCTTGCTCCGACGGCAGGCCTGACTCCAGGCTGTCTCACCTTCCCTGCTAGCATTGCCAGGACAGAGGCAGGATGGTAACATTGGGAAAACTCTCCAACTTTTGATTCCCACCTCCATGATGGAAATTGGCCCAGTGAGTACTCTAGATCTTCATAAAACTCTGATCAGCTTTCACATAGAGAGTATTGCATCTAGTTCGAGTTGCCACCATTTCAAAAGGATGCAAGGATCTTTACAAGGATGGAAAGAAGATTTACCAGAATGGTTCACAGGATGGGAGATAATACCCTGAAGGTTAGGATGATAAAGTTGAAACTGTTCTCCTTGGAGCAGAGGAAACTGAGGGTAGATTTAAGAGAGTGAATAAGATTTTAATCAGTTTAAATGAAGACAAAGAAAATTGTTTGAGTTAACTGACAGTACAAATATTTGGGGAGACAGATCTAACGTTTTGGTCAAAACATATAAAAGGGATGTGAAGAATAATCTTTTTAGACAGTGGGTGAATACCTACAAGGATAATGCAAGTGGAAACAGTAAGTTCAAAGGGAAAATGGATGGGCACATGAGGAAAATAAACTTGTACACCAGGAATGGAGAAGGGGAATGTGATTGGATTGCTCTACGTGGAATAGCTTGGACATGTTGGCCCAACTGGCCCTTGTCTATGCCATTCTGTCTCTATGATCTGATGATTTTACTTATTAATCCGCAGTACTGACTGCACCTTAAAACATAATGACACACAATTTTCATTAAGAGAAACAGTAATATTTAATGCTCCATCATTCAAGTTTTTAAACTTTTAAATTTGCAATTCATTTGTTTACCTGTCAAAAGTGCAATATATTTTATGAATACAAAGCTCACCACAAAAATTAAGTTTTAAAGAACTATAAAATTACCTCCCATAATGCTAGATCTGCCTTTCTCCATCTCCACCACATGGGGATGCACTCCCTTGTACATTGCATCACTCACAAACTGAGTGTTCTTTCTTGCTTGTTCTGTTACCAGGTCATCAGATACTGAAGTGAAGCCCTTGCCTCTTGTCCGTTCAAAGTCCTCATGGTATTTAATCTATCAACAAAACATATTAGAGTTTCTTGGGTTTTTTGTTTTTTAAACAAAAAAAATTAGCAGTTCTCATCAAGGTCACTTCACAAAAGCATTCAATGTATTTTAATTTTTACTACCAACTCAAAATCAATCATGCAATCACACATTCTATTACACAGCCACACACAGTTCCCTACCCACACATACTGCCATCAAATTGCTTCATGCATGAAATCACTCAAACTGTGTTCAGTGGATCAGTTATGTGAATATTATCTGAGGTGTTTGTGTTACATGAAGACACAAGAAGCTAGGTTTTCATTTCTTTTTTTATTCAGACACTTTTTTTCAATATAATATCCATTAAGAAGGGTTAAAAAGAAAGAGCAACTCATTTCATATGTGTTCATGTGCCAATGTAGTTTTAGTACATAGTGTTGATTAGTTTGTCAAAGCTCATTCCCAGCTGTAAAACACAAGCTGTTAGAGCGCTTGCTCCACTATACCAGGGAGATATCATTCTGTGATTCACGGACACATCTCATTTCTGGAGTCTGTGAAAGCTGAACTGGTCTGCCTTTCATTTCCTTCAGGTCATGAACCTACAGGTAACAAATTAACAATATTAAGTTCACAAAATGTGAGCACAGTCCTGTGATGTGCATTACACTATCAAACAAAGAAGCAAAATCAAGCAAAAAAAGTCAATTACATGCAATTACTCCTGAATAAGGAACTGTAAGCAAACTCAGCAATGCTGAGTTATCCGTAATAACTGAAATTTATGCATTAGCAGCAAAATGGAAAATTCCAAACAGGCAATTTTCCAAATCTTGGAGCATTGGTGGAAAGGTGGGATGACTATTCTACCAGTCCGAGATGGAGGTAGCTTCACTGGAGCTGACTGGAATTGTGTCTCGGTCTACTGTAGAGAAGGGTGACAGCTGTTTGATAAGTCTTGGAACTTGTGATTGCACAGAACAGTTAAAATAAATGGTATATAACATTTGCTAAAATGTGAGGAGGGATCCATCAGAGTGATCTGTTCTGGATTCGACAGGTTCTTTAAGGACCCAGCTTGGGTCACCATACCCTCTCCGCTTTTGAACAGAATCCCCTGAATTCCCTACCACTAATTTTGTGCACTAATAACAAAGTGTATAATTAAAATAGCATGATTTTCTGCCTATTGTTCTTCATGGCATTACTTACATGAATAATTTGAGTTGATACTTAATTTGACATACTATCCATGACAACAACAAAGCATAAAGAGAAGCACAGGTGGGAGGGAAAAGGAAGTGAAGGAAAAACAGTTATTAAACTAATTCACCGTACTAATATTCTGCTGATTTTAATATGTTTAATTTCTGGAGTTTCTTTTACTGTGTACCAGGCTCTAACTCCTCCTTATACAGCACCTTTAACATAAATATATGTATTTCAACAAAATCACCAGTATTGTAGAATATAGGTAGTTAGTGTGCACTTGCTGGGACTTTACACATATTTATTAACGGTTTGCTTATTGAGCAAAAACCTTCTTGCACATACACTACACAAGCTTTTTATTAAATGTTATTATCTAAGCAAGAACTGAAAATGAAAACATTTCATTCTATCCCTTTGATTTTAGAGATATGCTGGGAAGATAGATATGACAACACCTCAGAACATGCAGCATGTTCTGTGCTACTGGCACGTCAAGGATCGAAATGATACTGTAACCCATGACAACCTTAGAGTTTATTGGAAACAAAGAGGAATGACTAACTTGGACACACTGCAGGCTCTATTCATGAATAGATGCACAGCAACATAGTGATGGAGATCAATTTACGTGATGTAACACTGCCAACAAGTTCCTCCAATTCGATCATGTGATTTGAGAAGAAATAATAGTTATAGTCATAGAGACCTGCAGCATGGAAACAGGTTCTTTGGCCCATCCTGTCCAAGTCGGCCACTTTTTACAATTAAAATAGTCCTGTTTACTTGTGTTTGGTTCTTATTCTGGGAGAAAGTAAAGACTGGGGATGCTGGAGATCAGAGTCAAAAAGTGTGGCACTTGAAAAGCACAGCTAGTCAGGCAGCATCCAAGGAGCAGTAGAGTCAACGTTTTGATATTAGGTTCTTCATCAGGAATGTTGGTGGGGACCCAATGGGCTGAGAGATAAATGGGAGGGGGAGGGGGGGGGGGTAACTGGGAAGGCGATGGGTGGATGAAGGTGGGGGGTGATGGTGGTAGATCGGAGAGGAGGGTGGAGCAGATAGGTGGGAAGGAAGATGGACAGGTTGGACAGGTCAAGAGGGCAGTGCCGAGTTGGAGGGCCTTATCCCAGATCAACCCTCCAACTTGGCACTGCCCTCTTCAACTCTCCGGCCTGTCCATCTTCTTTCCCACTTCTCCATTCCACCCTATCACTATCACCCTCCCACCTTCATCTACCTATTGCATTCCCAGCTACTTTCCCCCCTACACCACTCGCACCTCTCATTTATCTCTCAGCCCCTTGGACGCCACCTCCCCAACGCCCACCCCCCCCCCCAAACTTTCCTCATGAAGAGCTTATGCCTGAAATGTCAACTCTCCTGCTCATTGGATGCTGCCTGACTGGCTATGCTTTTCCACCACCAAGCTTTTTGACTTTGGCCCTTATCCCTCCATACCTATACCATCTGTGTCCCTGTCTAATAATGTTAATCTCCAGAAAATGTTGGGATTGACCAACAATATCTAAGATTGTTCTGAATAAGGGAGGTGGTACAAGACTGCTGGTATCAATAGCAGCATTTATTTTTATTTGTACTTAATATTCCTTTCAACCCAGCTGTTACTCACATTTAAAGGGAAATCGGTCATCGTCCTTTCCCAGACCCCTAACCAAAGGTGAATCAAAAAGAGCAAGGCCAACCTGGGGATCTGCACAGATTTGGGAACCAGGCCACAGATCAACAAGCTGTCACAAATAGTTCATCCAAGAAACAAAAAAAATACTTGTCTTGTCAGTTTGAGCCTAGCTGTGGGAGAAGTGATCACCCTCCAAGCCATCTCACAAGTAATCTGGAGTAAAAATACTTTTCATTGCTAAAGCCCTTTTAGCTTTCTGTGGTGAGACAGATTTCTGGTGCTTCATTTAAGGTTAACACCTTGTTATTAACCAGCTATAAGTCTACTGTGTACTCCAACTAAAACAAAGGTGAAATTAAATAATCTGTGAGCTGTCCAGTATATACACATGATGGCAGCTCCAGGATATCTGGCACAGACCTCCAACGTCTAGAATTGATGGCCACATACATTTCATCAGTGTCCACACTAAGTTTTTTCTGTTCACAATCTTTGCAGGTTAGTGATAGGGTACTCTCAAAGCAACATGGGTGCAGTTAGGGGAGCTGAAGCTTGGGGAAGGCAGCAATGATTAAGAATCCCAATGCCTGGGCTGTATTGAGGATTGGGAGATGCCAAATAGGTCCCAATCACTTCTTAAAACAAGCTTTGACATTAAACATCAGGGCAGCTGTGACTTGATGGATCAGGACATTCTGAATCCACCTTGTTGCTGAGAGCTAGAAACAATGGCAGCGAGGTCTACAAATGTCAAGTTGCATAATTGTCCTTATCTCCTTCGGGATCTTCACATGCTGTTACTCCCTCTGGAGGTTATTTCTTTTCTTCTTGATGATGTTTTTATTGCTCTCTCCTTCACGTTGTCTTCACATTTGAAGCAATGCCTCAAGGATTCTATGATATGGAGGTGCTGGTGTTGAACTGGGGTGGACAAAGTTAAGAATCACACAATACCAGGTTATAGTTCAACAGGTTTATTTGGATGTACTAGCTTTCAGAGTGCTACTCCTTCATCAAGTAACTAGTGGGTCAGGATCATAAGACACGGAATGTATAGCAAAAGATCACAGTGCCATGTAACTGATACAATATATTGAACACACCTAGATTGCTGTTAAGATTTTCATTTTTTAGAATGGATTGTAGGTATTGATTAATTAATATGTAAATCCCAGAACTTCTTTCAAGTCTTTCAAGGCTTCTAGCAATGGCAGTGTGCATATTAGATGTGTAAAGTGTTAATTTGTGAGGAAATTCAGAAAGAGAACACTAATCCAATATGCCCAAGTACTGCTGATGACTGACCAACTGGCCTCTAAGACCTAGACTAGTATTATCTGACTCTATACATAGGATTCATCCCACTTTGCTTTTGAAAACCTTTAAATTCAATGCTCTCACCTGCAAAGTGATCTTAATTGGGTACATGGTGGAAACCTTACTTGGTTTATGCTACTAAACTCCGGTGTTTGGGGATTTAACCTTCAACAATTTAGGATTCTGCTAAGATATAGACTGTAGGGAAATAGATGGTGACATCTTGCAAAATGTCCAGATTACAGAGGAGGAAGTGCTGGAGGTCTTGAACCGTTTAAAAGTGGATAAATCCCCAGGACCTGATCAGGTGTACCCGAGAACTCTGTGGGAAGCTAGAGAAGTGATTGCTGGGCCTCTTGCTGAGATATTTGGATCATCGATAGTCACAGGTGAGATGCCGGAAGACTGGAGTTGGCAAATGTGGTGCCACTGTTTAAGAAGGGCAGTAAAGACAAGCCAGGGAACTATAGACCAGTGAGCCTGACCTCAGTGGTGGGCAAGTTGTTGGAGGGAATCCTGAGGGACAGGATGTACATGTATTTGGAAAGGCAAGGACTGATTCGGGATAGTCAACATGGCTTTGTGCGTGGGAAATCATGTCTCACAAGCTTGATTGAGTTTTTTGAAAAAGTAACAAAGAAGATTGATGAGGGCAGAACAGTAGGTGTGATCTATATGGACGTCAGTAAGACGCTCGACAAGGTTCCCTATGGAAGACTGATTATCAAGGTTAGATCTCACGGAACACAGGGAGAACTAGCCATTTGGATACAGAACTAGCTCAAAAGTAGAAGACAGAGTGGTGATGGAGGGTTGTTTTTCAGACTGGAGGCCTGTGACCAGTGGAGTGCCACAAGGATCGGTGCTGGGTCCTCTACTTTTTGTCATTTACATAAATGATTTGGATGCGAGCATAAGAGGTACAGTTAGTATGTTTGCAGATGACACCAAATTTGGAGGTGCAGTGGATAGTGAAGAAGGTTACCTCAGATTACAACAGGATGTTGACCAGATGGGCTAATGGGCAGAGAAGTGGCAGATGGAGTTTAATTCAGATAAATGCAAGGTGCTGCATTTTGGGAAAGCAAATCTTAGCAGGACTTATACACTTAATGGTAATGTCCTAGGGAGTATTGCTGAACAAAGAGACCTTGGAGTGCAGATTCATAGCTCCTTGAAAGTGGAGTCAAAGGTAGAAAGGATAGTATGCTTTCCTTTATTGGTCAGAGTATTGAGTACAGGATTTGGGAGGTCATGTTGCAGCTGTACAGGACATTGGCTAGGTCACTGTTGGAATTTTGCATGCAATTCTGGTCTCCTTCCTATCGGAAAGATGTTGTGAAACTTGAAAGGGTTCAAAAAAGATTTACAAGGATGTTGCCAGGGTTGGAGGATTTGAGCTATAGACAGAGGCTGAACAGGCTAGAGCTGTTTTCCCTGGAGCTTCGGAGGCTGAGGGGTGACCTTGTAGAGGTTTACAAAATCATGAGGGGCATGGATAGGGTAAATAGACAAAGTCTTTTCCCTGGGGTTGGGGAGTCCAGAACTAGAGGGCATAGGTTTAGGGTGAGAGGGGAAAGATATAAAGGAGACCTAAGGGGCAACTTTTTCACACAGAGGGTGGTATGTGTATGGAATGAGCTGCCAGAGGATGTGGTGGAGGCTGGTACAATTGGAAGATTTAAGAGGCATTTGGATGGGTATTTGAATAGGAAGGGTTTGGAGGGATATGGGCCAGGTGCTGGCAGGTAGGACTAGATTGGCATGGACGGGTTGGACCGAAGGGTCTGTTTCCATGCTGTACATCTCTATGACTCTAAAAGGAAACTGAACCAGAATCTTAGGAAGCTGAAGTTCAGAGGAAATGTGACACACTTTCAGAAATACACAAGACTCTGATTTACATATTCATGCAGCTTCTTTTTTAACAATGTATTCTTCCACAGTAGGGGTTGCATTCATTGCACATCCCTCAGTGCCCTTGAACTGAGAGGCTTGCTTGGTCTTTCAGAGGTCAGTGAAGAAACAACGACAGTACGTGGATGTGGATCTGGTGTCACACGTGGGCCTGACCAGGTAAGTATGGGCAATATCATGTCTGAAAAACATGAGAGAATCAGATGGATTCTTAACACATTTGACAATACTTCCATGGCTGCTATTATGGACAGCAGCTTTCTATTCTGAGTTTCTCTAGCAATTTCTGTTTTTGTTTCAGATCTCCAGCTTCCACAATTTTTTGGTTTACTGCATTTTGCACGCCTTTTCACCCTTTCATTAAAGCGATCCTGAAAGTTGTGACATGTATTTTCAAAAAACAAAATACTATTCATACTTACTACACTAAGATTTTGTTAGTTTTTCTTAACTCTCTGTATTTCTGGAGAATCAGCTACAGCTGTGCACATACTTAGCATCTTTTCTGCTTCATCTTTGTATTTTTTCTGTGGGATAATCAAATTATGATTATACGTTAATTTCAGAACTATTAAAGGTGCATATCTAAATCTTTACTATTGCTGTACATTCATTAACTGATGATTTGCAATGCATTTTTCTGCTTTTTTTTATTACTGTAAAGACTGGCTTCAAAGCTTTTGACACCAATGATGTTCTATGATGAATGACAACTGTGCATGCCTACTTTTAATTTAAACAAACTGCATGAGCAAAAAAAAACAGCTTTGTTTTAAAATAAAAGATCTTGGAAATCTACTTTGCTTAACCCTTTTTTCTATTTACTGATATATTCTTTCATTTAACTTTCTTTTCCATTCTTACATTTTAAGGTTTTTAATCATTCTTTATTTAAATCTTTTTGAAATATTTCAAAGCTATTGTGCATGCTTCTGGATATTGCTAAACATGATCTACAAACTAGTTCTCGACTTTCAATCAGAATTCATACTGGCTGCTACTCACCTGGCTGTAAATATCTTTTACATAAGCAGCATGCACCAACTCCGATGTATCTGCAATGGTAGCATACTTGTTTTGTCCCAAGTTCAACACTTGCTTATACATTGCCTGCAATAAAAATCAATTATAGCTGACTAAATTAGAACAGAGAATCCAATATTTTAATCTTAATTTCATACTGTGCCTGACACATTTGTAGTCAATTAGTTATGTCGTGCATTAAAAGAACCAGAAGGTGCTGGAGAAACTTAGAAGGTCTGACAGCATCTGTGGAGAAAGAATCAGAGTTAACCTTTCCAGTCCAATACAACTCTTCTTCAGAACGTTGGAACATTATAAAATCATTGTACATTAGGCAGATAAAGATATCCACAATTTGTGCACTACAAGGTTCCACAGGTGCCTTGTGCACTACAAGGTTCCACAGGTGCCAGTAGTTATGTGATCAAAGATGCATTTGTTTTAATGATTTTAGAGGAAATTTTGGGCAACACAGGTACTTTGTTGTTCAAATAGTGCTGTAGGACCTGATATGTCTCCTGAACAGGCAAGGAGGACATCAATTCAACACTTCATCTGAACAATGGCACCTCAGACAACATAGAAGGTCCTCATTGCTTTACCAAGTACCAGATAAAGGTACACACTCAAGTCTCCAGAGTAGACAAAGAACCCACAATTCGATGTTTCAGAATAGAGTCTATGTTCACACTGACCACAACAGTTTATGTTCTGGTAAAAATTCAGAAATTATACAAAGGTAAATTATTAATTTTACATTTGCGATTAATAGAATTTTATCAATCAATGGAATTATGGGACATGGGACGAAGGTGGGTATGTGGGACAGAATTTAACAGACTTCAGCCAGCAGGTTTGCAGGCTGAGATGTCCCATAAAATTGCCCTGGTGACCTTCCTACCATCCTTTCACTGGGCCCTCAGTCTGTCTATGACTGGGGGATGGACAGGTTCACCCTGAGTTGAAGTCCATAACTGGCAAACTGCAAGGTTAGTGGAAGTCAGGCAGGTATCTGACCGAAACTGGCAGGTATCTGACTGAAACTGGCATGTTACCCTACTTGAGCCTCTGGTGGCAAAGTGTTGGGGGTGTGGGGCCTCCACATGACCCTCTTTACAATCAGGATTCCCCCAAGTCCTCCTCATGTTCAGCCACCCCCAGTGCTCCTTTTCCCCCAGTCCTCTTCATCACAGCCCTCACTTCCATGGAACCCTTGAGGGACTAAATGGTTTAGTCCTGCTCCTATGTTCAGTAGACTGAAATGTGTACCTTTCATTTTATGCACACACTTCCAAAACCCATCAAGTTGTTATTGGTAATTTTAGTATTGCATACCTATAAGATTATTAGTGCTTTAATCAGTATCAACCTACATTTAAGTTTGAACACATGTTTAGAAGACCATTAGTCAGTAATTTTGATTTGTGTAACACAAATGTTACAACAGCCAATTTATAGAGTAAATGAAATTAAGTGAAAATTATGCCAATTATATTAATAATTACAGGTTTAAAAACACAAACTCAGGATCAGAAAATGTGGTATAGGCATTGACCAAAGCATTGGCATTGACCAAAAAAGTTAACTGGACACATCAATAGCTCAAAATCTATATTTACCTGACTGACAATTTCAGAAGCTTTCTTCGCACATTTCATGTCAAGAATATCAGAACTCAGTTCCATCCCTTTGCCTTTGATTTTTCTGTATTCTTTCTGCATTATTTAAAATTAATATCTGGGATTTATTAAACCTTAAATAATCCTTAACCATAATGAGAAGAGACTTTTCAGAGAACATGTTAATTTCCTGAACGACCAAATCACATTACGATTAAGCGAATGTATCTCATTTAATATCTGAACTGCATTTTTTTCACTCGAATCAGGTCTGGTGTATCTTCAAACTGAGTGAGTCCTTTTCCCTTTACACACTCTTTCTATATTCTCTCTGAAGGAAACACTGGTGTTTGTTTAAGCCATCTTTTTGAAAGCAAAATGTGTGCAAAATGAAGGCTAATATTTCAACCATTTATTCAGATTTCACTTCAATGGGTGCAAGTTATAATCAGAGACACATTCCGAATTCAATAATTTCAAAATTAGATGCAATTACCTCATCTAATATCGGGGATGCATGTTTAATCCGTGTCATGTCAGGTGTGTCTTCCACTAAAGTTAGTCCTTTTCCTTTCATGTTTTCTTCCCAGTCTTTTCTATATTCTTTCTGAAAAGATAACTGAGTAAATTTGGCTCATATAAAGATCACTTCTATAAATATTTTCAGGATTTTGCATTTTAACTCAATTATTTAAATTTTCCAAAGAATAAAGGTCAATTTTCTCAAAAAGCTTTTTAACCACATTGACTGCATGACCTAAAACATTGTCAATCGAAGCATATTAATCTTTACATTCAGTTGGAACCCATTGATTGCTGTATCCCTGCTACAAGTCCCAAGTCATCCGCAAGGTGAAATAAATGAGGCAATACTAATATCATCACTAGCAGTATGTGAAAAAGGCACTGGCCTAGAAAGGTATTACTTCCAACAGCAAGATAATCACTTTTAGAGCCAGAGGTTATTGACTATGGCAGGTAGGGTGCCAAACGTGTGCTGTTGAGACTGTTGAGTTAGCAGCTCTAAGTGACTGCATCTTAACATGGGTTCCCACCCTTTAAAGGGACTGGGGCCCCTACAATGGCTAGTGATTGCGAGATGCTTGAGCAAATGACAATTGTTTCCGAACCCACTATTAAAACACTTATCACCATCGGATGTTTCTTATCATTTATGTTTGATGTACCATTTCTCTTTAGATTTACATTTCACTTTGGAAAAGTATTGTTATCTAAGGTAATGGTTCTGATATGGTTAATGCTAAAGATGGCAATAAACTCCACCAAAAGGCAGGACACCTCTGAATCGCAAAGGAGATAGACCTACCATCTAGGTCTTCTCAGTCTTTAAAACAATGTCTTTCTTGTCCATGTAACTTGTACTTGATTGTTATCACTAAATAAACTCCATCCTGTTTAAGACAAGAGCATCTTCACATTGTATTACTAAGTAATTTTTTTCTCTACCACACTGGACAAAGCTGGCTCGTTTGGATCCCCGCCTAAAAAACTATAAAAATTTCAACTTGATTATATCTGATTATCTGTAACTTACTTTGTTCTAGGTTAACTACAAAGATAAAGTTATTAAAGAGATTAATAAAAGGAGGCTTTACTTCAATCCCCAGGAGTATTCCCTTCAAACAATTACAAGCTACATCTGCTCTTGCAAGTGATGTAAGCAAGATTCATGACCAGCCTCTCCCTTACATGACAAAACTTGACATCTTCCATATTTGTCCTTTTCTTGGCTGTCAAATAGTTTCTTCGGCTCATTTGCTGAATTGAATATATAAAATTCCAGGCTCCTGAATTGCTAATATCTGAAGCTTCTGGAAGTAGAACTGCTGCCTGGTTTCACATATTTAATAGTTATACATGAATGCTGCTGACCAGTGTCCAATTTGAATATCCATGTCCCCCTAGCAGTTTTAAACACCACTAGCAAGACTTTTAACCAACTAAAGTTGAGGAGATACCAGTGTATTTTAACTGTCTGCTCAGGGAACCCTTCTAAAGTCAACAAATAGAACTTTCCAATCGTAGAGGAGGTGAGAAAAATGGCAAGAGGGGAAACCTAACTAAGCCAGAGTCAAAAAATACAAATTTCAACGGCAGGACAAAATTCAATAGTATTCTCCATCTTAAAGGCTGTATTGACTTTCTCAATTGTATGAACGCTTGCACTGAGCTGAAGTTCATCAAAGATCCTCAGACAGCACCTTCTAAACCACGACCACTTCCACCTAAAAGGACAAGGGCAGCTGACACAGGGGAACACCATCAGCTGCAAGTTCCCCTCCAAGTCATTCACCATCCTAACATGGAAGTATATCGTCATTCCTTCGGTGTCATTGAATTAAAATCCTGGAATTCCCTCCTTAAGGGCATTGTGGTCAACCTACAGCACGTGGACTGCAGCAGTTCAAGAAGGCAGCTCACCATCACCTTGTCAAGGGCAAGTAGGACAAGCAATAAATGCTGACCAACCAGTGAAGCCAATGTACCATGAAAGTGAATTTAAGGAAAGGATAGTAGATGTAAGTCTGGCTCTTTCAACAAGATGCCAGTGGTGGTTGTCAGAAAATGTAATTTAGCTAGACAACAGGTGTGCTACCCAGTCCTTCAGTTACTTCATACTTCAAAAAGTATGACTGGATGGTCTCGTAAACCTGGACTCCCATTTGGAAAAGAAATTCTGAATCCTGTGTCAAACGTTATTCCAGTTTGGATATACTGTCAGTTTTTTCTAGGCCAACATAATGGAACCATTGTCTTGCAAGTTGAGGGCGGAGGAAAATAAAGCAGAAAAAACAAAATCACTCAAAGCAAACCACCACTTTCTCAAATTCAACTAGGGAGAGGCAAAAATGCTGGGCCAGCCTGCAACAAGCACATCCCAGAAGTGAATAAAACCCCTTTAAAAAGTGCCAGTGCTGTGTACAAAAACAATGTGTACAAAACAATTGATCAAATCAAATTGTTTATTAAAGATAATGAACTGGAAAGAGCAACCAAAATCCTTAAATAAATGTGTATATTTCTGAGATTTACAATGAAAAATACTATATAATACAACTTTAAACATTTTTAACATTTATTAGATTCCAGTTACATCGATCCTGTACTTGTCAACTGTAGGGTGAGAAATGCCTGTATTTGTTGTAAGTGCACTATTTACAGATATTAAAGAGTGAATCTTACCTCATTAAGGAGGCTGGTGACATGTTTAGCATGCAAGTAACCTGGAGTCATATCAAGGTCCACTGGCACACTGCCTTTGATCCACTCATCAAAATCTTTTTTGTACTCTTTCTAATCGGCAGAAGAGCAAGTATGTCAGAATTTTCACATTCACGAGGCATGATTCAGGTTAAAGAAAAATGTTTGCTCTTTATTTTGTAAACAGATAAATAGATGACAATGATAATCACGTTTTCGATTTACAGCTACGTCAGAAATTACAGCACAGTGGAAAGCTTTCGACTCATCCTACTTGTGCTGATTCTTTGAAGTGTAGTCATGCTTAGTCTCACACACATACCTTCACTTGGAATCTTGTAAATTCCTCACCTTCAAGTATCTGTCCATCTCTTAAAATTAGGAATCATCATGCATCATCGCCTCAGATAAAGTTGTCCAAGTGCCAAGAATGATTAGTGAAAAAAAATTCTCATCTTCCCTTTTGTCCCATATCTTTTGTTAATGATTTCAAATTTATATCTCTGGTTATTGGCTCATTAGCCAGAATGGACAATTTTTCTTTGTCTATCAAAAAATCTCATTCTCATGACAATCTCCATTTGGTTATCTCTTAACATTCTCTGTTCTGAGGAGGACAACCCTAACTTTATCAATCTCTGCCCTTAACTGAATTGCTCACTCATGGTATTGTCCTGTAATAGGAAAGGTTATACCACCGAGCATTTATTAACACATTAGGCTCAACAAAATGATCTTATTGATGAGAATAGGTCGTTTCTCATCACCCATTCATGGCAAGGCCTGATTTCCTTTTGATGTAATGATAACAAACAGCATTATAAAAAGCAGTGAACAAGTAACCAAAAAACTATCTCTTTACCCCACTTCAGATGGATTGTGCCTATTTTGCAACTTCATAACTTGGAGTCTCAGTAAATTCCATCATTGACTTCCCTTTAGTTTTTTCATATGCTTCTCTGTATTTGATCTGCAATATGCAAGAGTATTCAGGAGAAAGGCCTGAGGGGAAATGAATATTTTTCTGGTATTTGATTTATTAGAATGTACAGCTTATAATACCTGACTCTGGAGTATCGCATTCTCCTTATGATGAAACTGTTCTGAAGTATCTATTGCCAAATGGTAATATCCTTTGCTTTTTTCAAACTCTTTCTTGTACTCATGCTGTGAAGAAAATGGGGCACACGATAATGTCAAATCCAACCTATTTGCCAACAAGTTATGAGTTCATTTTCCACATGTTGAAGTCAAAACAATTCAGTGTTAGCAGCTGCCACTAAATTATTTCTGCTAAGATATTCTCTTCTCTCAAATTTGATTTAATAATGTTACAAAGAAGAACGTCAGGAATTGATGCCTGAAGTTTGCAGCAGTGGCTTGAGGCCTGTTGGTATTCACAGGCTGTAACACAATGGGCCAGCAAAAACAGCAGACTAATATTTCCAGAGGCAATAAAGAAAAAATAGAGGACAGGGAGACTGAAGTTAACAACTACCGTGCAGAGTTTCTGACTTACATTGCTAGGTCACTTAAGTGCTGGTTAATTGCCCTTTCCATGTGGCACGGTGCACGGTGTAGGGGAAGGTGAGTTTAAAACATTATATTGACAGATTTAGAAGCCACAGGAGGGTTGCTTCAGCAAAATCTGTCAACTGTTACATTTGGCATTAAAAAGGAGTTATAAATGCAACAGTTATCAAATATGGTCAAATCAACATAGTGAGAGTAATGTTGTAAAAATGATTTTGCATGTATCAAGTCTAAGAAGTGATCTTAGATAATGCCCGTCCAATTTAAAATGTTATGTTATTTCAATCCATTGTTTATTATGTTTGTTAACACAACTTAATATGATGTAGAAAACTCAAAATTTATTAATTTGGGGTATTTCGTATAAAGTAATTTTGGAATACAATGATTTCAGTTAAGATATTAGAGTAATTTGTGAACATTCCAAAAAACACACTTCCAAAAATTGTCATTTCATTCAACTATAGATTTGTTTGCTAGTTGCTTACCAAAAACAAACTTCATAGGAACTAGGCAGGCAATTCACTAATTTCATCCTCCCACACTTCAGTTCCAAAAATCAAGTTCTGCTTGATGCAAAGTGTAAATTAATGAGTTATACCTTTCTATCCTAACAAAACTCATAAATGAATAGCATTTGTTGATTTTCTGTCACTTTTTTTTTCAAAACAAAACTTGATCTTTTTTTGCTCATGTGAGAGATGCAAACTTTGGAGAACAGAACATTTGTGCCCAATGCTTGTATCTAGTATGCCCATATTAACAACTCTGCCAACTTTGCTCACCCCCTCTCACAATGTTTACTTCTGCCTTTCTCGAACTTGGTTATCTCCACCTTTTACAATAACTGGACATAACTTCATAAAAGTATAGGAGGTCTAAAAACAAAACTCATCACTTTGCAACTTGCTAGCTGCCAATACATGCTCTAGATGCAATACTTTGGGGTAATTTGATGCTGTCTGATCCATTTTTGTACGATCAGTTTTGTATTTCACCTGAAAATATGAAGCAAAACTTAAATGTAAAAGGAAATTTCAGATCTGGTTTTTTTATGTTTCTGTGACCAACAGTGTCTTGAAATGTTCTGAAGCAGATTCTTACTGGATTCAAACTTTAACTCTGTTTCTCTCCTCACAGATGGTGCCAGACTTGCTGAGTCTCTCCAGTATTCTCTGTAGCATTTGCATTAATAGAGTCATAGAGCTGTACAGTCCAGAAACAGACCCTTCAGTCCAACTGGACCACGCCGACCAGATATTCTAAATTAATCTAGTCCCATTTGCCAGCACTTGTCCCATATCCCTCTAAACCCTTCCTATTCATATACCCACCCAGATGCCATTTAAATGCTGTAATTACACCAGCTTCCACTATTTCCTCTGGCAGCTCATTCCATACACACACCACCCTCTGCATGAAAACGTTGTATCTCACATCCCTTTTATATCTTTCCCCTCTCACCTCAAACCTATGCCCTCTAGTTTTGGACTCCTTTACCCTGGGAAAAAGACCTTGGCTATTCACCCTATCCATGTGCCTCATGATTTTATAAATCTCTATAAAGGTCACCCCTCAGTCTCCCTACTCCAGGGAAAATAGCCCCAGCCTATTCAACCTCACCTAATTGCTCAAACCCTTCAATTCCAGCAATATCCTTGTAAATCTTTTCTACAACCTTTCAGGTTTACCAGCATCTGTCCTATTGGAGTATTTGATTTGTGCTGTCATATTTTCACTGTATGTTAAGGGAGTGGATCTCTCTCATATTCACAAATACAGAGCACTCTGATGGCAATGTGATGAAATCAATAGCATCTGTGACCTGCAAGACAACCAGTATGCAATTCTCTCCAACTGTTTGTGGCGTCAAGTTCCAGTCCAATCGCTGGTATATTTCGGAAATAATCTTTGGACGGCATGATGCCTCAGTAGTTAGCACTGCGGCCTCACATTGCCTGGGATCAGGGTTTAATTCAAACCTCAGGTAACTGATTTGTGGAGTTTGCACATTTCACCATGTCTGCATGGGTTTCCTCTGGGTGCTCCAGTTTCTTCCCACAATCCAAAGATGTGCAGGTTATGTGGATTAGCCATGGGTAGTGCTGGGTTACAAGGATAGAGTAGTGAGTTGGGTCTGGATGGGATGCTATTTGGAGGTTGGGTATGGACTCAACGGGCCAAATGACCTCTCCCACACTGTAGGGATTCTATGATTCTAATAACCTCCCACGATGGTTCTCAGTTGGTTAGAGATTGCTGCAATGAGATTTGCAGATTCTGTTGCTGATCAATGTTCCTCACTGTTTACCTGGAACTTACAATTCTGTTAGCTTGTCCACAGCCTGTAGCTGCTCCTCTAACTTTCTGCAATAGTTCCTCTGCAACTGCATGGCTCAATGCCATTCTAACGTCACTCTCAAGACATCATTGAATGTTGTGCACTGATGCATCCAGTCAGCATTCTCTTCAGAGTTTTACCCTCAAAACCAACCCCATGATTCCCCAAGTCCTCCATCAAGCCATGTTCCTCCCCTGCCTCCCTCTCTACCCAGTCCACCTATCACGGGGAGGTTCATTGTGTGTGGCATGTTGTAATCACAATAAAAATGGACTATGGATATTCAACTTCCATCAGCTGATTTCTTTAGACCTTCATGAACTCTCAATAGTTTTAAAAAGAACAAACACTAATAACCGTAATAAAGGATAAAATGGTTGGTATGATCACCTGTCCATTTTGAGAAAGGTTCCTGAAACAAGCAGTGAACAAGGATCAATCATAACCCAAATTAACCTAATTATAAACAGCACTAAAACTCAAATCTGAATCTCATATCTTATTCACTCCTTTCTAAAAGTCATACCTCAAGTTGAAAGGTTGTCTGCAGAATATATGGCTTGGAAAAGCAATGAACAGATTCAGGGATTTACAAATGGACCTTCATCAATTGCTACTTCTGACCTCAAAAGTCAGCACCCAGTTTGAAAAAAACTTTGAAAAACCATACACTGAGAAACCATGCAACAGCTAAATCATTTGGACTCGGGTTTTACTTTTGCAACTCAAGGACTCTTAACCTACAACTAGCTGTACCTTTCTGTCGATACAGACATGCTCCTCACAGCCTCTTCTTTTTCAGTTTATGGACTATGTTGCATGTATAAGTTGGGTGTTACTTTTTCTTGTTTTCTAGGATTTAAGTGCTAACAAAACTCAATGTTCTTTTACTCAAGAGGAGTTTGGCATTGGCTCTCCAGTCAATGACGTTTAACTGAGGCATGCTGGTTACGTGCTAAACAAAAACTTGCATATTTGTTCTGAACCAAGAAAACAAGACAGACAGTCTTCCCTCCTCACCTGGTTGTCACAGGCCCAAAGGTGAACTCCTTACAATCATTTTGTATTGCCGGCAGTACTCAAAGCCTTCTGGATTGAGCTAAGAATCAAATCTTTCTCCCTTCACCAATGGTGATGTCCATTTCTCAGCCATGACACAATGCTAATCAGCCCACAATGCACTGTGGCCCTGCCCATCCAAAAAATCGTCTGCCCACTTTGGGCAATGTCCTTTCACCAACCCCTGTGACCTCTTTGTGATGTCACAGTGCAATTCATAATTATTGTGAATATTTTCGACCCTCTTCGGTCATTCAACAGGAATTCCATCCCCCCGCCCCCTCAACACCCACTGTATTTCACCCATATCATCTTGTCATTCCCATTGTCACATTACCCTTGAACCTCTTCCCATTTCCAAAGATGGGCTCAATATTTACATTGACTTCTTTACTCTACCTCGTGAACCCCTAAATATTCAGAATCCAATGCCTTTCCTGACTCCGGTCCCTCACACTCAAAGACACATACATTCTCACCTTTTGTCATCCCTCCCCACAAGACCATACATTCCCCACCCACGATTCTGCAACTCCCACCCTACCCCATCTATCTCCTCACCGTGACTGTGAATATATTCTCTGTCGTGCAGCACCAACTGACAGACGCCAATACAGAAACATTCTTTAACTACCATGTCCTGGAGAACCAGTTTTGTACGATGCATCCTTCCTTGGCAACAATCCAAATAAGACAGAACAGGGGAGATAGCAACCCTTCCACCACTGCCCAGACATTGCACCTGCTTTCCTGCAGCCCCAAGCACTCTGCTCCCTTGTGCTGCACTTAGAAATCTTCCAGCGCAACTCAATCAAACTTTGATTTGATGTTTATCGTTACAAGGACAAAGCAGCTAAGTACTTCTTCCAAGATTGAAGAAGTCAAGTTTGCCAAAAAAGATCTTCTGTATACAGCCTGAAATCTGCAGGAACAGATTTCTCTCAATTGTAACAAACTTAGTTGGGAGCATGCATATAATTCAGTGAATGTGTTTGCTATAAAATATAAAAAAGGCATCCAGATGTACTTCACAACAGCTGCAAATGTTTTTATTCATGGGATGAGAGCGTCACTGGGTGGGCCAACATTTATTGCCCATCTCTAGTTGCTCTTCAAGTGCTCTTTAAACTGTAATTGTGAGCTGCCTTCTTGAACTGCTGCAATCCATGTGCTGTAAGTTGACCTACAATGCCCTTGGGGGTATTTCCAGGATTTCAAAGCAGCGACAGTGAAGGAATGGTGACATATTTCCAGGTCAGGATGGAGCGTGGCTTCGGGAGGGAATATACAGGTGGTGTTCCCAAGTACCTGCTGCCTTTATCCTTCTAGATTGAAGTGGTCGTGATCTGGAAGGTGCTGCCTGAGGATCTTTCGAGAATTTCTGCTCAGTGCAACTGCAAATGTTCATGCAAATGAGGAAGTCAATCTATCCTTTCAGACGCAACTTAATTACTAAATTTTATCCAGATGTTAAAATGTTGATGTTGCGACTCTTGCTTAAATTAGATTCTCCACTTGCCATTCTTCTCAACTCTAGGATTGGAATGTTCTATCGATGGACTTCAGAAGGAGTCCCTGAGCATTTACTTAAACTGCTCTGGTATTTCCCCAACCTTAAGATTGTTGAAATTCTTGCTAGTGGTGGTTTAAGACTGATAGGTGGACATGGATATCCCAACTGGACAATGGCATTCATATGTAACTCGTAAATGTAGGGAACTAGTCAGCAGCTCTACTTCCAGAAGCTTCATATTTTAAACTTCCAGACTCCTGGATTGTCATATATTCAATTCATCAAATGAGCCAAAGAAACTATTTAACAACTAATAAA